>NC_058099.1:45523695-45825869 GCF_020171115.1 Neogale vison
ATAAAAGGTATCCAAATTGGTAATGAAGAAGTCAAACTCTCTCTCTTCACAGATGACATGATTCTTTATATGGAAAACCCAAAAGACTCCACCCCCAAACTACTAGAACTCATACAGCAATTCAGCAACGTGGCAGGATACAAAGTCAATGTGCAGAAATCAGTGGCTTTCTTATACACTAACAATGAAAATACAGAAAGGGAAATTAGAGAATCGATTCCATTTACTATAGCACCAAGAACCATAAGATACCTTGGAATAAACCTAACTAAAGAGGTAAAGGATCTGTACTTGAGGAACTACAGAACACTCATGAAAGAAATTGAAGAAGACACAAAAAGATGGAAGACCATTCCATGCTCTTGGATCGGAAGAATAAACATTGTTAAAATGTCTATACTGCCTAGAGCAATCTATACTTTTTTTTTTTTTAAAGGTAATTTATTTATTTTTTTTTAAAGATTTTTTATTTATTTATTTGAGAGAGAGAGACAGTGAGAGAGAGCATGAGCGAGGAGAAGGTCAGAGAGCGAAGCAGACTTCCCATGGAGCTGGGAGCCCGATGTGGGACTCGATCCCGGGACTCCGGGATCACGCCCTGAGCCGAAGGCAGTCGTCCAACCAACTGAGCCACCCAGGCGTCCCGAGCAATCTATACTTTTAATGCCATTCCGATCAAAATTCCACCGGCATTCTTCAAAGAGCTGGAGCAAATAATCCTAAAATTTGTATGGAATCAGAAGAGACCCCGAATCGCTAAGAAAATGTTGAAAAACAAAAATAAAGCTGGCGGCATCACCTTTCCTGATTTCATGCTTTATTACAAAGCTGTGATCACCAAGACAGCATGGTCCTGGCATAAAAACAGACACATAGACCAGTGGAACAGAGTAGAGAACCCTGATATGGACCCTCAACTCTATGGTCAATTAATCTTTGACAAAACAGGAAAAAATATACAGTGGAAAAAAGACAGTCTCTTCAATAAATGGTGCTGGGAAAACTGGGCAGCTATATGTAGAAGAATGAAACTCGACCATTCTCTTACACCGTACACAAAGATCAACTCAAAATGGATACAAGACCTCAACGTGAGACAGGAATCCATCAGAATCTTAGAGGAGAACATAGGCAGTAATCTCTTTGATATCAGCCACAGCAACTTCTTTCAAGATATGTCTCCAAAGGCAAAGGAAACAAAAGCGAAAATAAACTTCTGGGACTTCATCAAAATCAAAAGCTTCTGCACAGCAAAGGAAACAGTCAAAAAAACAAAGAGGCAACCCACGGAATGGGAGAAGATATTTGCAAATGACAGTACAGACAAAAGGTTGATATCCAGGATCTATAATGAACTCCTCAAACTCAACCCACACGAAACAGACAAACACATCAAAAAATGGGCAGAAGATATGAACAGACACTTCTCCAATCAAGACATACAAATGGCTATCAGACACATGAAAAAATGCTCATCATCATTAGCCCTCAGGGAGATTCAAATTAAAACCACATTGAGATATCACCTTATACCAGTTAGAATGGCCAAAATTAACAAAACAGGAAACAACATGTGTTGGAGAGGATGTGGAGAAAGGGGAACTCTCTTACACTGTTGGTGGGAATGCAAGTTGGTGCAGCCTCTTTGGAGAACAGTGTGGAGATTCCTCAAGAAATTAAAAATAGAGCTTCCCTATGTCCCTGCAATTGCACTCCTGGGTATTTACCCCAAAGATACAGATGTCGTGAAAAGAAGGGCCATCTGTACCCCAATGTTTATAGCAGCAATGGCCACAGTCGCCAAACTATGGAAAGAACCAAGATACCCTTCAACGGATGAATGGATAAGGAAGATGTGGTGCATATACACTATGGAGTATTATGCCTCCATCAGAAAGGATGAATACCCAACTTTTTTTTTTTTTTAAAGATTTTATTTATTTATTTGACAGAGAGAGATCACAAGTAGGCAGAGAGGCAGGCAGAAAGAGAGAGAGAGAGAGAGAGATGAGGAAGCAGGCTCCCTGCTGAGCAGAGAGCTCGATGCGAATACCCAACTTTTGTAGCAACATGGACGGGACTGGAAGAGATTATGCTGAGTGAAATAAGTCAAGCAGAGAGAGTCAATTATCATATGATTTCACTTATTTGTGGAGCATAACAAATAGCATGGAGGACAAGGGGAGTTAGAGAGGAGTAGGGAATTTGGGTAAATTGGAGGGGGAGGTGAACCATGAGAGACTATGGACTCTGAAAAACAATCTGAGGGGTTTGAAGTGGCGGGGCGGGTGGGAGGTTGGGGTACCAGGTGGTGGGTATTATGGAGGGCACAGTTTGCATGGAGCACTGGGTGTGGTGAAAAAATAATGAATACTGTTTTTCTGAAAATAAATAAATTGGGAAAAAATAAATAAATAAATAAATAAATAAATAAAATCTTTAAAAAAAAAAAGAATTTTCTTGATGCTAACGTAACTTAACGTAGTTTAAGTTATGAAGGGAATTCTTTTACAATGTATACGTACATCAAATCATGTTGTATACTTTAAATATCTTACAATTTTATCTGTTAATTATAACTCCATAAACCTGAAAAAAATTGTAGCCGGAAGATGACTAGAGAAATCACCCATCAAGCACAAGGAAAAATTTACAGGATTGCCTTAAAAATATTTTAGCTGCATAGTTGGTAGAGCATGTGACTCTTGATAACAGGGCAGTGAGTTTGAGCCCCATGTTGGGTGTGGAGTCTATTTTTTTAAAAATTATATATATATAAGAATATTTTAATCACATAAATAGAAAAGGAGTACAGACGGTCAAAACATCAAAAAATCATTCTATCTTCCACTAATGCAGTTGCCTTCAAAAACTCCTAACATGATGTTAGGCATATCCTAATAGCAATATAACACAAAATGGCTGAGAATAGTCCTTTATGCTGGCTTAAGAGTCTCTTTAAAACACTACATTGTCTTTTTATTTTACCACACATAAGGAAGCTGTCAAGAAATTGGAAAAGATCCAAAAATCAACACCTAAAATGGCTTTCAGAGTTGTTACACAGAAGTCATGAGATTTTTTAAAAAAAAACGTAAATGAGATAGAGCTATTTAGTCTAGAGTGGAAAGTCCAAGAGATAACTTTAAAATTGCCTTCAAGTGAATTAAAAGCTTCTGAAAAGTCTTCATCTCCAAAAGGATAAAGCAAGAAGGATGGGATTTAATCTCAAACCGTAAGATCTAGCTTGTAGAACTGTGTCAGGGTGGTTGACTATGAATTTCCACAAGATGCAAGGGAGACTGAGAGTGTTTGACATGAAAGAAGCAGTCACCAGCAATGCCTTATTCAGCCACTGCTTTTCTTAAAAGTAGAGAGAAAAAATGATCAGCTGATGTCACACATCCTGTGATTCCTTGCTGTGATTTTCTTGATGCTAACGTTTATGCCTGAAGTAAATCATCATTCAACATTTGCACTAACTACAGGGTAATTCAAATGCCTTACGATATCCTAAAAATGTTGACTCATACCTCTGCCTACTCTTAGGTCAGAAAAACTTGCCACTCCCTGAACCCACCTGGTGCTTCTCTCATCCTACCCAGAAAGCCACAACGAGCACTCCAAAACCACGATGTTCTGACACAGCTTCTTCGCTTAAACACGTTATTTCCTCTGAACAGGATATGCTTCCTTCCCACCAACCGCCCATCCTCCCACCCCACCAATCCCGCAATCCAACCTATAAATCACTCTCATTCTCGAAGATAAAACTCAAATGCCTTTTCTCTGCTGCTTTAATAGGTGATAAAATCCCTCTTGTCTGCATCCTGTCCCAACAGACAAATTCAGTTTCTTCTTTCCGTGCTTTCAAAGCACATTTTTCCCACATTTATTATGGCACATATCACACTATTCTTAAAAGTTCATTTGTCAGGCACCCTGAGTAGACGGTGCCCTCTCTGGTGGCAGCAGAGTGGGAAAGGAAGGGAACAAGACAGTTTGGCCTAGTTCTTTTTGCTTCTCAGCTACTAGCATATAGTAGTTGCCAAAATTTTTTTGTTAAATCAATGAAGCCATTAATTACCTGTTACATGCAAAGAAATATTCAACATTCAAATTGTTGCTGTGGAAACCATATCTGGGGACTTCTAGTGGTCTTTAAATTCAATCGATTTAGACTTGTTTTCCAAGTTTCTTCTGAAAGCATTTTTACCTTCAAACGATAGAATCAATAATGTATGCTGGAGCAAACATGTGTGTCTGATCTACTCTGTCAAAACCACCAAAATATCTAGGACTCCAGGGGTAAAAGTAGTGAAGAGCAGATCTGTATAAAAAGGTGGTTAGAAAGTATAAATTTTCTCATCAAATCTGTTCCAGAAAAAGCTTCTGGGAGACACATAGGCATCCAGATCCCAGTTCAGCTTCACTTGTATATGAATAAGGACAGCAGGGTTTTCCATGAGGAGACATAGTGCATAAGAATATTTTATTATTAATACAGACATAAAGCAATATCAGACATCTTAAATACAACTAGTCTCTTGTTGCCATTTGTAAGATATTTGCTCTTTGATGTAAAGTTAATTTATTTCTCTACATTTGCAACATTTGCTAAAGACATTTACATTCCGAAGAAAATGAATAAATATGTCAAGTGCAAGGATGCATATTTTAAATGTAGTGTTTACCTCCACAAAACAATATACTTTCAAAATATTTCCTCTTAATTTAAACATTTTTACTTCTAATTGGGTACATTTTAGATTAAATTATCCTTAATTGGACATCCCGAAAAACAAGGAGAAATTACATATTTATTCATTTTAATGCTTTGACTTCTTCTGACTCAATGTAAGTTGTCTTTTTTTAAAACCTAAAAAGTGATAGCTTAAGGTAATCAAATTTTGTCTTATACAGCTAAACTGACTTCATTTTCTTTTTTTTTTTTCTTCCAAATTTTTACTTAAATTCTAGTTAACTAACATACAGTGTCATATTACTTCCAGGTATAGAATTTAGTCATCACTTACATACGACACCCAGTGCTCATCACACTGATTTTATTTTCTAATAATTCAAGAAACTCAAACCCAGTTCTCTAATATTAGTGCCTCAAAATCTCTAACCTTTCCCTTTTTGTGGCCACCTTAAATATTCAAACTGGCCTAAATTCCTCCTGTAATTTTTTTAAAGATTTATTTATGTATTTTAGAGAGAGAGAGAGAGAAAGAGAAAGAGCTTGGAATGGGGGGGGACAAAGCGAGAGAGAGTGTCTCAAGCAGGCTCTGCTGTGAGCTGGGAGTCTGGAGGTCTGGGCTGGGAGTCCAGAGTCCGACGCAGGGCTCAGTCGCACAACCTTGAGCCAAAATCAAGGTCAGAGGCTTAACTGACTATACCACCCAGGCACTCCGAATTCCTCCTGTATTTAAACAATTTTTAAAAAATAATAAATGACTATGCACTAGTACCTTGTACTTTGATGGGTTTGAATTCCAGATCTCTTAGGTCAGATTGTCCATGTTTCTACCCATCCATACAAGGCTGAAACCAAAGGTAAGTCTTCCTTGTATCCTGGAGAGATACTTTCTTTTTTTGAGTGGCAAGGCTGCACAAGGAGAGACCACTAGGGTAGCAAGAAGTACATAGACATCCAGGTCTGCATTCAGTAAGATACACAGATTTATCCTTAGCAAGGATCTCTGAATTGATGCATTAACATGAGTGAGATTGGGCCCAAGTGAAAATAAACCTGGGGCATTTGTTAAGTCAATCGGAGAAAGACAATTAACATATGACCTCTCTGATATGAGGAATTTGAGAGGCAGGGGGTTGTGTGAGGGGTAGGGAAGGAAAAAATGAAACAAAATGGGTTCAGAAGGGAGACAAGCCATAAGAGACTCTTAATCTCACAAAACAAACTGAAGGTTGCTGGGGGGTGGGGGGGTGTAAGGAGAGGGTGGTTGGGTTATGGACATTGGGGAGGGTATGTGCTATGCTGAGTGCTGCAAAATGTGTAACCCTGATGATTCACAGACCTGTAACCCCTGAGGCAAATAATACATTATATGTTAATAAAAATAATTTTAAAAAACCACAAGTAACAGTTTCATTGTGCAGTAAATGAACAACCCCATCCTTTTCCAGTGCAAATATAATTTCATTCCTCTTAAGCAGTTTGTGCATTAGCTATTAAATGAGTTACTATGTTATTTCTCACCAAAAGAAAGAAAGAAAGAAAGGAACGAACCTGGGACATTTTTATCTAAGGGTCTATCTGTATGAAAGGTTCCTACTATTCACATACCTCCAAAATAGGATTTTTTCTACTTATTGCTACGTCTCCAAGTTTGGTGAACAGCTTACAACTTACTCAGAAAAACTGTTTCTGGACATGTTCTGGCCAAACTCAAGATCCAACTCAAGTAACCATTTAGCTGGAGGTGAGTCTAGGCCAGATCTATTCTGTCCTGCATAAAGTGTTACCTCACCTTTGAGTGCTGCCTTATTGGAAATATATTAGATAACTGTTTTACTATAGAATAATCTGCATCCCGTAGCTTGTACTTGGTGATTATATTCTGCTGTATTCTCTAGTCCTATTTCCTTCTACCTAAATGGAAACTCCTTGTTGGTATGTATGATGCCTTATACTTCTCTTGTATCCCTTTTCTGTGCTACAGATTTCTGGGCTGATGATACAGCAGGTGTGTAATCACTGATCTATCATTAAAATATTAAGTTTTATGTCATCAAGATCAGCTATATTGTACATATCACTCATTTAAGGTTACTGTGCTTACTAATATCAGGTCCCAGTGATTGCAGTCATACTGAGGTAAATACAATTCGGTACAGACAAGTCAAGGAAAAACTAAAAGAATAGACATGTTACTGCAGAAAGATCCCAGAATGATACAGCAAATGTGCAAACGTCCTCAGCAATGCTAGGAAGAAACACATATTTCTTTTTTTTTTTTTTTAAGATTTTATTTATTTATTTGTCAGAGAGAGAGAGGGAGAGTGAGCACAGGCAGGCAGAGTGGCCGCAGAGTCAGAGGGAGAAGCAGGCTCCCTGCAGAGCAAGGAGCCCGATGTGGGACTCGATCCCAGGACACTGGGATCATGACCTGAGCCGAAGGCAGCTGCTTAATCAAATGAGCCACCCAGGCGTCCCGAAACACATATTTCATACAAGGAAACAAGATTCATGAAAACATGATACACTATAGTGTGTAAATTGGTATTTAAGCATTATGTTGTAGTCAGTGTCTGGCATAAACTCCCACCTATTAACCTCATTAAATAGGACCCCAAGTTAATAGGCATAATCCTTAGAAAGTGACCATAAGAGATGCAGATTAAGTATCTGTGCCCATGCTCTGCTTTAGAAATTTTTAAAGATTTTATTTATTTATTTTAGAGAGAGAGAGCATGAGTTGGGGGGAGGGGCAGAGGGAGAAAATCCCAAGGAGACTCCACAGAGTGTGGAGCCCAACACAGGCCTTGATCCCAGGACCCTGAAATCATGACCTATGCTGAAACTGAGAATTGGTTGCTGAACCGACTGAGCTACCTGGTTGTCCCTCAGCTTTAAAATTTGACTCCAATTTTCAGCTAAGGCTTATGAATCTATTCAGCTAAGACTTATGAGTCAGAATTATACTCCGAAATGAGTCAGAAACTCATCTGAGATGAGTTTCTCCTGCATTCTTTCTCTTTTTATTTTTTATTTTATTTTACCGTGGTAAAAACTCTCAACATGAAGATCTACTCCCGTAGCAATCCCCTGGACTATCAGTACATATAGCAGATCTCTAGAGTTTATGTATCTTCCTTAAATAAAACTTTATGCCTATGGATTGGTAATTCCTTATTTCTCCCTTCTCCCATCCCCCAACAACCAACATTCCATTCTTTGTTTCTATGAATTTTACTATCTTAAATGCCTCATATAAGTGAAATCATAAAGTGTGTCTTTCTATGACTAGCTTATTCCATCCATACTGTCACATATGACAGAATTTTTTTCTTTTTTAAGGGTAAATAATACCCTATTGTATGTAGACACTACATTTTCTTTATCAATTCATTTGCTGAAGGACATTTAAGTTGTTTCCACATCGTGGCTATTGTGAATAATGCTGCAGTGAACATGGGAGTACTAATACTGTTTCAAGATCCTGATTCCAAGTCTTTTGGATAAATACACGGGAGTGGGATAGCCGGATCATACTGTAGTTCTATTTTAAATTTTTGAGGAAACTCCACGCTGTTTTGCATAGTGGCTGTACCAATGTACATTCCCACCAAGAGTGCACAAGTGTTCCAACTTCTCCTCATGCTTGTCAATACTTGTTGTCTTCTTGTTTTTATAATAACCATCCTGACAGGTCTGAGGAGACACTCATTGTAGCTTTAATTTGCATTTCCCTGATGGTTAATGATGTTGAGAATTTTTCATGTAATATTGATCATTTGTACATATTCTTGGGGGAAATGTCTATTCAAATCTCTTGACTATGTTTTTTTTTAAAGATTTTATTTATTTATTTGACAGAGAGAGAGATCACAAGTAGGCAGAGAGGCAGGCAGAGAGAGGAGGAAGCAGGCTCCCTGCTGACCAGAGAGCCCGATGCGGGACTCGATCCCAGGACCCTGAGATCATGACCTGAGCCGAAGGCAGCAGCTTAACCCACTGAGCCACCCAGGCGCCCATCTTGACTATATTTTTAATTAGTCACAATTTTTGTTTGGGGGCCTATTTTATTTGCTACTGAGTGATAGAAGTTCCTTATACATGTTGGATACTAACACCTTATCAGACCTATGGTTTGCAAATATTTTCTCTCACTTCATAGGCTGGCTATTCATTCTGTTAATTTTTTCTTTTGTTATATGGAAGTATTTTTATTTTGACTTAGTCCCACTTGTTTACTTTTGTTTTCGTTGCCTGTGTGTTTTGGTGTCATTTCCAAGAAATTGTTAGGAAGTTTTCCAGTATGTTTTCTTTTAGGAGTTTTATAGTTTCACGTCTTACATATCTGTACTTTTCCTTTAATGATGACTCTCCCATTTAAACCACAAAACTAGAGTCCCCACTGTCCATGGAGGGTATGTTATAAAGGAACATAAGAGAAGAGAGAACAAGGATGGCAAATTCTAGATCTTTACACCTACCAGGTATCATATAGAAAATTCAAGGATGAATTCTCATAGATCCAAATTGTGGAGAAAATTATCTTGCTGACCCACAATAAATAAAAGCCCCATAAAAATCCCTGGAGTTTGAGAGGATAGGGATGTTATAGTTCCATAGAAATGGTAAGTAAGAATGGGGAACGCTTAGAAATAAGAAATATGAGGACATACTCTTGTGAGATTTATGCAGATCTTGCCCCATCCCCACCCCAAGGTGAGCTCTGAGGCATAAGAATTAAAGTACCCACCCCCCAAGGATTTTGAGATTTAAAGGGTACTTAAGCCTAGTTTTCTATTTGGTTGTCCTGGAAGCTGGCCAAGTATTACAGACAGTGTCCATGACACTCTGGCCTCGAAGTTGTGCATATGAGGAGCCATATGAAGTGCTCTGGCAGATGGCCAGCTTGACAGGACATGGAAGCAGCCAAACACTTTCCCAAGGCACCCAGAGTCAAGTGCATGCAGCTCTCAATGAAACTGGACCAATAAGCTAAGAAGGCACCACAGAAATAGCAAGAGATTAGATGATACACTAATTCCGTAGAGCTAATATAACAAAGTTCTACAAGCTAGTGGCTTAAGACAACAGAATTTTATTGTTTCAAATTTCTGGAGACTTGAAATCCAAGATCAAGGTGTCACAGGGTTATGAAAGACTCTAGGAGAGAACGTGTTCCATGCCTTTCTCTCAGTTTTGGTGTCGTCAATAATCCTTGGCATTCCTTGTCTTACAGTTGCATAACTTCAGTCTTTGCCTGCATTGACACAGCCTTCTCCTCCCCCGTCTACACATTGTGTGCCTATAAGAAGACACCAGTCACATTGAACCAGGGGTCCACCCTACTTCCACATGACCCATTCTAAGTAACTACAGCTGCACCTTATTTCTAAGTAAGGTCACCCTCTGGGGTAATAGAGGTTAGAACTTCAACATATCTCTTTTGGGAAACATCCTTTAACCCATAACACACGCTCCAGAAGAAAAGGTGTGGAAAGGTGTGGCCATGTCCAAGGACCAGAGAGGTTTGCAGTGTCTTCCACATACTCATATAGAAAAAAATGACCCCGAACCAGATCTCCTTCTCAACTCCCATGCTCCAAAGCCCCTAGAACTTAGATCAGTCTTGGAAAAAGAGAGAAGTTAGAGAGCAAAGTCCTGAATTAAATGAGTTTAAATCACAGATGCCTGGGTTTATCATAAATTGATTAAGACTTTTATTGTTGCAATCAGGCTATACGAGGACTCCAAAGATGAAACTAAATGGAGGTAATAAAAATATATGTCATATTTCTGGTACACCTGAAAATAAACATCATAACAGCTATAAATCTATCTACTCTGTAACAATCCTTGATAAAGGAGAGCTGTTAGTCTTCTTTACTGAACTTTATAAAGGCCACAAAGGGATTAATTAAGAGTAACTAATGTAATGAAAACTACATACAAACAATTTACTTAAACAAACTACAAATAACAAGGTAGTTCTTATATTATTTTTTAATTTCACTTCATTAAAGAATTTATGGCCTTCAATGCCTAGCGTGACTGAGAAAACTTCTCTGCTCCTTTGCTGTCATTGTTCAGTTTATGCTTCATCAGTTTTCTCAGTATCCGCCAAAATTCACTTTCCTTTTTCAAAGATTTTATTTATTTATTTAGACAGACAGACAGACAGACAGCATACAAGTGAGGGGAGGGACAACAGGAGAGGGAGAGAATAGCCAGCATACTCCCACCTGGGGGCAAGCCCAGCATGGGGTGCCACCGAAGGACCCTGAGATCATGATCTGAGCCAAAGTCAATAGTCAGAGATTCAACAGGCTGAACCACCACGGTGTCCCCCAAAGTTCACTTTCAACAACAATATACACTATCAAGAATCTATTTTAAAATTGTATACTTTTTTTTTAAGATTTATTTATTTATTTATTTGACAGAGATCACATATAGGCAGAGAGGCAGGCAGAGAGAGGAAGGGAAGCAGGCTCCCCGCTGAGCAGAGAGCCCGATGCGGGCCTCAATTCCAGGACCCTGAGATCATGACCTGAGCCAAAGGCAGAGGCTTTAACCCACTGAGCCACCCAGGCGCCCCTACTTTTATTTTTAATTAAAGAGAAGTATTCTTAACAAACTTTCAACCCAAATATTTGTCTTCCAGTATGCTCTTAAAAATCCTTGCCACAAGCTCCTATGAATGCACTGGCAGCATAAATCTCTGCTTAGTACACACTGATCTATCCTACCAGCTGACCAGCCCAGAGTATAGGGGTTAGACATGACTTTACGTAACAGTGCTCTTCATTTGAATGTCATCTCTGCCACTTACTAGCTGTGTGACCTTAAACACCATTTTTAGCCTCTCTCTGCCTCTGTTTCCCTACCCATAAAATTGTATCTAGCCCATAAGGTTGTTGTGTGAATTAACTGGATCTGTTAATACGTACAAAATACTTTGTCAGAGTCAATTTTAGATAGTAAGCACTCAGTGCTTAATATTATTAAACATATAAAGAGTTCTTTCAAGTCGATAAGAAAAAGGCAATTTAAAATGGGTCAAAGATTAGAGTAGGCAAACCACAAAAGAGGAAATGCAAATATCAGTAAACAATGAAAATATAGGACCTCGACTGGTAAACAGGGAAATGCAAATTAAAAGAAGATACTATTTGCCTATTGCATGACAATGTTAAGAGTTTGATAACAATCAAAGTTAATAAACACCTAGAGAAACTGGTGTTCTCATTTATTATTGGTGGAAGTGTGCATTTTGATATTTCAGAAATTAAAAGAGCAATATTATTTTTTCTAATTGCATACTGCTTGAAAAAGTATTTTAATTTCTGGGATTCTAACCAACAGGGGGAAAAAAATAAGAAAAAGAAAAATCAGCAGTGTCTAATACTCTCAAAGTCTTACCCAAAATACTTTCAAAGTCTTACCCAAAAATACATCTAAAAGGTTGCTAATACTGCTTGCTTCAGCAGCACATACACTAAAATTGGAACAATACAGAGAAGATTAGCATGGGCCCTGCCGCAAGGATGACATGCAAATTCGAGAAGTGTTCCATATTTAAATAAGTAAATAAATAGGGGCGCCTGGGTGGCTCAGTCGGTTAAGCATCTGCCTTCTGCTCAGGTCATGATCTCAGAGTCCTAGGATCAAGCGCCTTCTGTCTTTCCCTTCTGCCCCTACCCCATGCTCTGTCTCTCTCTCTCAAATAAATAAAATCTTTAAAAACAAGTAAAGAACTAAATAAATAAATAAAAGGTTGCTAAGAACATCTTCCATAAACAGCTAATCATGATATACTAATACTGTGAAACACTAATCAGCAATTTAAAAAACAACATAGGGGCACCTGAGTGGCTCAGTCGGTTAAGCGATCGACTCTTGATTTCAGCTCAGGTCATGATCTCTGGGTCGTGGGATCAAGCCCCATGTCAGGCTCCATGCTCAGCAGGTAGTCTGTTTCTCTCCCTCTCCTTCTTCTGTTCCTCCTCCTGTTCATTCTCTCTCTCTCTCAAATAAATACATCTCAAAAAAAAAAAAAAAGATTTAGTAAAAAAAAAAAACAACATAGATCATTATGCACTGACTTAGGAAATGGGCTCACAACATATGACTAAGCAAAAATAGCAGATCCCTGTTAAGGCTCCACGTTTCTTTTTTTTTTTTAAAGATTTTATTTATTTATTTGACAGAGAGAGATCACAAGTAGACAGAGAGGCAGGCAGAGAGAGAGATAGAGGGAAGCAGGCTCCCTGCTGAGCAGAAAGCCCGATGCAGGACTCGATCCCAGGACCCTGAGATCATGACCTGAGCCAAAGGCAGCGGCTTAACCCACTGAGCCACCCAGGCGCCCGGGCTCCATGTTTCTTTATCTCTGGTGTCTATTTGTACATATTTTTGTTTGTATTAACAAAGGAAACAGCAGTTCACAGTGGTTACATTACAGAATAAGATTAGAAAGATAAAGGGAGGGACTATCAATTTCACTTTCAACGACATACTGCTTGGGTTGGTACAGTAAGCAGGTATTATGATCACACTTCAAGCAACTAAAAAAATTATGAAGAATGGAGGAAAAAAGAGAAAAATGAATGTGTGTGTAATAAAAAGTCAAAAATCAATGACTGCATTGAGATTACCTTTCTCAGGGCACACGCAAAAACTGCTCATCAGTTACATATGAAAATGTTTCCAAAATATGTCTAATAATGCGAAGTAATTCTTATGTACAAATTATAGAGTTCTTTAAAAAGTTTAGTGCTGAGTTAAATCCCTTTATGCTCATTACATCTATCAGCAAAGGGCTACATATCACCATGGTACAACGGAAATGGGGAATGTCTGCGGCCAAAAGTTGGAAATGTAGTCAGGTTTTCTCTCCCTAAGAGGAAAAAGAAAAATTTAATTTTCTGAACATTTATAACAGGCCTTGGGGTAAATTCTAAAATGCAGCCTAGAGTAGAGAAGAAACATATCATAGTGGATGGAGGCACAGTGCACAGCAGTCTCTCTCTGCAGGATGAGAGGTATGGGAAAAGGATGCCTCAAGAATAAAAGAGCTAGGATCTGATCAGAATCTAAGAAGCAGAAATCAGAAGCTATCCAAAAGCATCGTCAATATTTCTTTTCTCGCTACTTCTCAGAAGTAAAGTTTTTCACATTTTAATACCTCTAAAATTGGAATGAGTCTAACATTCAGGAGCCTGTTGCAGTCACTGCCGGGCAGATGATCGTTGGGACGCGGTTGTCATGCCTTGATTCTACATATTCACATTGCCACCATTTCCACAGAGTTTTAAGTATTTTGGTGTTGAGATTAATTGCCATTTAAAATATCTTCTGTAGGATTACACTATGATTTGCATTGAAGGGAAGTCACTACATATGCAGAAATAAAGTAGTGGAGAATCCATTTGATTTAGGGAAGCAAATATTCATCATATCAGGAATGACTAGAGCCCCTTATTTTCCCAAGAAACAATAACCATGTGTTTTACAGAACCTAAGAAAAGAAAATACCAGAAGCAAGGGAAGCTGTATTAGGTTTTGTTATTAAGATGCATACAAAAGGGATTAGCTATCACATGCCAAGCAGAGGAACTGAAAATAAAAGAAATTGCTAAATCCCTTGTCATGAATGAAAGGCAGTAAGTGGCTGATGTGACTGATGCATGCCTCACACAGGACTACCTTTAAGACAGTCTGTCACAGTTTAGTCAAAACCATTTTTTTCCCTTAGGAGACCTAGTCTAATAGGGTGTCTTTTAATCAATGACTTCACAGATTTAATGAAATAAGGATAAACTATCTTTTTCAATATTGAAGATTATAAAGAAAACCTATTGACATCCTGATAGGAAGGAAGGAAGGAAGGAAGCCAGCCAAAAACAATAGTCTAGGCTGGTAGAAATAAAGAGCAGCAGCTCATAACAAAAGAAAAAGAGAGGCAGGCATACGGGCATTGGAGTCTCTCGAGTTTTTTTTTTTTTTTAAATGGGAGGGGGGTAAGTTTTGAGAAGCACTGATTTAGGATAACCTGCATTCTATTTGTAGCTCTTCTATTTATGTTTTACATGTTCCCGGGAAAGTCGCTGAATCTTTCTCAGCCTGTTTCTTCCTCTTACAAAACAGGTACTATTGACACTTGAACAGTACAAGCTTGAACGGCACTGGACCACTTACACAAAGGGTATTTTTCAATACATTCTGTAGAGCACGGACAATGTATTTTCTTTTCCTTATGTTTTTCTTAATAACATATTCTTTTCTCTAGCTTATTTTAAGATTATACTACGTAATACATATAATATACAAAATATGTGTTAATTGACTGTTTATGTTGTCAGTGAGGTTTCTAGTCACTGTAAGTTACTAGTTATTAAGTTTCAGGGGGAATCAAAAGTTATACATGGATTTTTAGCTGTACAGGGGTTGAACTCCCAACCCCACATTGTTCAAACGTCAACTATAATAATACTTGCATCAGAGACTTGTAAGGATTGAAAGGGGAGCACAAAGACATAGCCAATCAGGTATTTGGCTTATACATGCTTATTAAATGCTAGTCCCTGTGTTTTCCCAAAGGAGGCTGCCATCTTTAAGTGACCTCGTTTGGGAGATCTATGTCATCAGCCTATCAGAAGCATGAGTTGTTAAAACTCTAACCTTGAAATATCAGGATTTAACATTCAAAAATTGGATAGTGAGTTGATTTGAATAATATCTTAATTTGATATGATGCCTCTTTTCTGATGTGTTTTAATCTCAAATATTTTCCTGAACGTAATTCTTCTCTTGGAAGCTGCCACCAACTGAGAAATAGTCACCCTCACCCGCTGTTTCTTCTGAAGAAAGAAACTCAGATGCAGCCTGGGGAAAAGACCTCCTCTGTCAGAAGTGATAAATCAGAGTGTATTTTTTCATTGATATCTTAATTTTTATCTCTAATCATAACTCAGAAAAGAGTTTGGGAGGCAAAATCAAACCAAGAAAAAGTTTACTTTTATAAATATGAGAGGGAGAGATTAATCTCCAGGAAAATTAGAGAACATCCTTGTTCCGCCTGAATCCTTTTAGTCTGTGTTTAATTTCAACCATCACCAGAGGTGTTCATCACATAAATGTCAAATGTAAAACAGATAAAATGTCACAACAATACAATAAATTGGTTACTTTAAAGAACATAAAGTCATACAGTTTCTAGCAGTTTTCCAATTGTCCAGATGAATGACTGAACTCTCCTCCAAATTTTTATTGCAGAGGTACACCTATATAGTATTTTGGGCAGGCACATGAGTCTCTCTAGGGACCAGAAGAGAGTATTGCTTCCATTCACCTCTTCCATTCTCTCTTAAGCTTCACTCACCAGGATTATTACAAACAGGAAATGGTCATGCAAGGATGAGCTTCTTCCTCTTTCAAGCACTAGACTAAGAATGATTAATAGAAGAGAGAGAGAGATTCTCTACTTTGGTTCCGCTTAGAATCACTAAAGCACACTACTTTAAAGAAAATTTACAAAAGAAAATTAGGGGGAAGAAAATGGAAATAAATACAGAGTCAAAAAAGAAGAAAGTACATTTCCTTTCTACTTAAGTTTACAGACATATATTGACTACTATGTCCTGTATGCACTTTGCCAAAGCTTAGAACCTAGAGGGGAAAGCAGATATGTGAACAAGTTTTTAACTTCTAATATTGTCAGTGCTGAAACAGATATGTGAAGATCGTTACACTCCTCTATACACATGCTTCAAGGTACTTTGGCCTACTTAATTCCATATTCTAACTTGAGACCTATATTTTAATTCAAAGGATTACAAAATTTGCAGGAACTTGACTCACTCCATCACTTCCTGAATCCCAGTCCACCTCCATATTGTGACTATTATTGATGTACAACATCAACAATCCCACTCCTAGATACCTACTTCATTGCTGTCAAACCAAAGGTTGTATTTTTATTCTGTCTCCTTAATTCATGGAGAGGAGGTAGACTATAACAAAAAAGAATACAGACCTGGGGGGCACCTGGGTGGCTCTGTTGGTTGGGTGACTGCCTTCGGCTCAGGTTATGATCCCCGAGTCCTGGGAACGAGTCCCACATCGGGATCCCGGTTCCATGGGGAGTCTGCTTCTGCCTCTGACCTCCCCTCTCATGGTCTCTCTCTCTCAAATAAATAAATAAAATCTTAAAAAAAAAAAAAAAGAATACAGACCTGGGATAAAATCCAATATTCAACACTTAACAGTCTGACCCCAGGCAAATTATCTCACTTCTCTAAAACTCAGTTTTATCCTTTGCAAATGGGGCTAATAATACTCATCCTTTAAGTTTATATGTAAGAATTAAATGAGATATTAAATAAAAATGATTCACAGAGTGTAGTACAAGACAAGCTTTCAATAAAAGTTTGCAATTTACTATTATGTCACTTTTCTGAAGTTAACTAATCCAAAAACAAGCTCATCACATAGGTAAGACCTTTTTTTTTTTTAAAGATTTTATTTGTTTGACAGACAGAGATCACAAGTAGGCAGAGAGGCAGGCAGAGAGAGAGAGAGAGAGAGAGGAGGAAGCAGGCTCCCTGCAGAGCAGAGAGCCCAATGTGGGGCTCGATCCCAGGACCCTGGGATCATGACCTGAGCCGAAGGCAGAGGCTTTAACCCACTGGGCCACCCAGGCACCCACATAGGTAAGATCTTGTTCCACTTTCTCAGAGAGTGGAATAATCTTCAGTATAGTGCAATAGTACCATACATAATCATACCATTCACCTACTAAGAGCTACAGAGGCAACTAGTTCAATTGAAGATATTTAAACCCATTTAATAAAAATACGTGGCACAAACTTCCAGCTATAAAGTAAATAAGTCATGGAGATGTAATGCATAGCTTGGTGACTACAGTTAATAATATGATATCACATATATAAAAGTTGCTAAAAAAGTAGATCTTTGGGGGGGGTCCCTGGGTGGCTCAGTGGGTTAAGCCTCTGCCTTCACTCAGGTCATGATCTCAGGGTCCTGGGATCAAGCCCCACATCAGGCTCTCTGCTCAGCAGGGAGCCTGTTTCCCCCTCTCTCTCTCTGCCTGTCTCTCTGCCTATCTGTGATCTCTGTCTGTCAAATAAGTAAATAAAATATTAAAAAAAAAAAAGTAGATCTTTGGGAGGCAGGTACCACTTTGGATGACTACCTTTGTATCCTTGGGGTAAATAACTAGTAGTGCAATTGCTGGGTCATAGGGTAGCTCAATTTTTAACATCCTGAGGAACCTCCAAACTGTTTTCCAGAGTGGCTGCAACAGCTTGCATTCCCACCAACAGTGTAAGAGTCCGCACTATCAAGTCTACCCAGCTGTCGCCATGTGGAGCAGAGATGGACTGCACCACTGTCTTCTCTTCTTCCATCCTTTACGTCACTAGTCACTTCTTATGACACTAGTCACTTCTTCCTTAAATCTAGTCTTATCTAACCACTTCATACCTCAGAATTTCAAGTAGCTCCTAACTACTTTCTCTGCTTCCTTCTATTCCCCTAACAACACCCTGCATATAACAATAAGAACAGGGCAATCCTCCTAAAATATTGTTTATCCTGTCATTTCTCTATTAGAAAGTAGTCAAGAGCTCACCACAGACTAAAGCATAAAGCTCAAATACATAACAAAGACTCCAAACTCTATCTCAGCTTACCTCTTAGATCTTGTCATCATCTCCTCCCAACAAGAACCTCCCGGATACAGCCAGACAGGAGTGTTTTCTGTCCCTTAACGGAAGCACACAAATATGTACCTTTGTATCATAAGGTAAATTCTTCATCCAGTGATATGGAAAACCTAGTTCAAACAGACTCAGTAGAGCCACTTTTTAAATATTTAAGAATTTGTTAAGCTAGTTGTTTAATCACTGATAGTTTGAAACTGGCTGTGGTAGAAGTATTTACAGCACAGAAACTGGAAAATTCTACAAATCAGTTTTGTGGAAATGGGAAGGGGGAACCAGTTTATTAGGACATCATTGCCCTCATCTCTCCATATCACATATTCAAATCTATCCATATTTTAGATCACAGCTCAAGTGGAATCCTCTCCATAAGGCCTTCTCTGGTCACCTGCTGGGTACTTTTGCTAGCTTCTAACAGTTTCTGTCAAGTTCTTCTTTGTCCTCAAAGTCCCATTGCTTATAGAAGATATTTCCTCAATAATACAGCAAGGGAATTGAGGAAGGGAGTTATGTTTGCTTTGGTTAATTTAGGCATGACTTCTAGCATTTACTAGCACGTGTGTGTGTTATAATTATCTAAGAATTCAGAATGGGGCTGATATTATGGAATTCTTCAAGGATGCTCTAAAATCTCCAGAAGTAGGTCCCTAAAGCTTTTATCACAATTTCCCAAGTAAGAAAGAGGGGTGCTCAGGGGAGATATTATAACCGTAAGTCTATATAATATCTTGACTCTCAGTGGAGTTGATATACTGAAACTATAAGACATTGATGAGAGGAATTGAAAAGACACAAATAAATGGAAAGATATGCCATGCTCATAGGTTGGAAGAAATAATGTAGTTAAAAGGTCCCCACTACCCAAAGCAATCTATATTTCAATGTAAAGACTATCAAAATTCTAGTGGTAAGAAATAGAATAGTCCTAAATTTGCATGGAACCACAAAAAATCCCCCCAAAAATCCCAAAGCAATCTTGAGAAAAAAAAATAAAGCTGGAGGCATCATTCCCCCTGATTTCAAACTACATTACAAAGCCAGAGTAATTAAAACAGCATGATATTAGAGGCACACAGATCAAAATACAGGCATATAGATTAATGGAACAGAGAGCCCGGGGTGGGGGGAGGACCCACACATATATGTTCAGGAATTTCAATTCAATTAATTTACAAAGGCGCCAAGAATATACAATGAGGAAAAGGAAGTGTCTTCAATAAATGATGTTGGGAAAACTAGATAGGCACATGCAAAAGGATGAAACTAGACCCCTCTCTTACACCATAGACAAAAATTAACTCAAATTGTATTAAAGACTTGAATGTAAGCCCTGAAATCATAAAAATTCCTAGAAGGAAGTATAGACAGTAAACTCCTTGGCACTGGTCTTGGCAATGAGTTTTTTGATTTGACACCAAAAGCAAAGGCTGTGAACAAAAGCAAAAATCAACAAGTGGGACTACATCAAATTAAAAAGATTCTGCAGGGGCGCCTGGGTGGCTCAGTGGTTAAGCCGCTGCCTTCGGCTCAGGTCATGGTCTCGGAGTCCTGGGATCGAGCCCCGCATCGGGCTCTCTGCTCGGCAGGGAGCCTGTTTCCTCCTCTCTCTGCCTGCCTCTCTGCCTGCTTGTGATCTCTCTCTGTAAAATAAATAGATAAAATCTTAAAAAAAAAAAAAAAAAGATTCTGCATAGCAAAGGGAACTATTATTGAAATAAAAGAGCAACCTACTGAAAGGGAGAAAGTATTTGCAAATCATATAGCTGATAATGGGCTATTATCAGCTACTCTTTCTTACCCAAGTGGGAAGGCCCAGGAATAATTGCAAGAAATCCCTCCGTTTTGAAACTGGAGGAAGAAGGAAGAAAGGTCTCCCTTTCCCAACAGCAAGGAGTATAATTAAATCAAGAGGTAGCATGCAAGGATTTTCATGATTTTTCCCAAGCTGATTGAGAGCGATCGTGTGAAGACTGGTGTATGTAGGTGAGCAGTTACAGAGGTTCAGGAAAGGGATCTATGAGAACAAATGTATGTCACCAACCATCTTCTAAATGAACACTCTCTTCTACTGACTGTCTTCTAGGACTACTACCTGTCATGTATCATTCTACTCTCTAAAAGTCATGCTCTTTTGGTATTTAATTCAAGAAATTCTTACTTAGCACTTACTCTGTGCTAGGTTCTGGAATACAAAAAATATATATAAAATGATCCCTGCCCTCAGGAGCTTATTTTCTAGAAAGCAGGAGTTAAAGATAATTGTCAAGAGACAACTCTAATAAATCAGGAAAAAGTCTATACTCCAAATAAGCACATGACACCATGGAAGCCCAAAGGACTCTTAAAGCAGATGAATAAAGGCTTACGTAGGAAAGAGGTGATATGTACCCTAGGGTTTAAAGGATCACTTGAAGACACAAATGTAGAAAATGTAGAGGCAGCAATATATAGAATGACAGAAAGGCATGGGAAGTACAGTGCATATGAGAACATCACTAAATTCAGAGGGATATGGTAGATTTCCAGCTTTTTAATTACACCAAAGAATGGATTGGAAAAGCTAAAAGTGGGCAATGGGCAGCATCTAGTAAACTAACAAATCATCTAGAGAAAGGATGAAAGGAACCCAAGACAATGGAAATGCCCTGGGAGATGAAGAGGTAAATTCAGATGCTACATAACTGTTGGAATCAATGGACTTGTGTCTCTTTGGAGGAGACAAAGTGGAAACAGAGAGTCAAGGATTACTTCTAAACTGCTAAGTCTATATGCCAGACTGAACAACTTTCCATCTCCTAGTGCAGGGTCTTTCCCCCAAAGCTGTCTTGCCCTGTTTGCAGCATGCATTCTCTGTAATCCAAATCTTCCAGACATAGAGACCAACATATGCAGAGTTGTCTGTCTGTGTTGTATCATAGCTGTAGTGTCACAGCCCTGGATTTCGGAGAAAATCAAGAGTTAACTATATTCACAAGGTTATGCACTATACCTGTCCTCCTACCTCTTCATGTCATGTTTCAATCAGTCAAGCTCTTGATAATTAACATGACAACTGACCCTTGGACAATCATATTAAACAGCATGATTTTTTTTTCCACCTCCCATACTACATGGTAATCCCATGCAGGATAGGGAGTGGGAGGCATTCTCCTTTAATACACTGGCTGGAGTTAAAATATTCAGGGTGTCAAAACAGATGGCATCAGGCACTATATTCTGTATACAACTCAACCTACTCCATATCAGCACTGCAAAGGATGGCTGACAGAAAATCTATGGCTCAGGCTCCAGCATAGAAAACATTAATGCAAACATCTTCTGCCCAAAGGACTTGGCATTTACCACACTTTCTACTGGAAGCACAAGGTTCCTGTGCCAAAGGTCAGGGGCAGAGGGATTAACTTTTCCCATATATTTAAGCAAACTGTCTATCACACCGAAAGTGCAGGGACACACACATACACACACTCTCTGCTTATTGTAGTTGATTAAGAAAAAGGTCAGCTGAGTGATTTGCTGCCAAATACACACACACACACACACACACACACACAACCTGCTAACATTAGCAAAATAGAAAAAGAACGACCAGCTCTTAGGTTTCAAACAACAGAGAAATCTAGTGTTACTGTCAATAGAATCTATTGCTTTCAAAGATTGAAATGCAAGGATGTTCACTTCTCAGTTCAATAGGTCATTTATCCACCAAAGAATCTACAAAGCAAGACAAGAAAACAAAACAAACAATTGTGTATGTACCAAATGTCAATATATATACAGTTGATCTGTATACATCAAATGTTAATAAATGAATTATTTTATAAATACTTCACCTCTTCAAATATAATATTTATTAAAAAAAAACCCTAGATAACATCTACATCCAACTTAGCAAAGAAATTGCCACTTATCAAAAAATAAAATATTTTCCTGGTTTTTTTTTTCCTATTTGCTTGGGGATATAGAACACTACATGTATATAATATAGTGAAGATATGTGCATATTGCATATATTTCAGATACATACATGCATACATTTATATATTATATGTCCCATGTTATAAATTATAAAGCACATGAAATGTAATATAATGTTACAAATATATGCGCAAGTTTATGCTTCTCTAAAACCGAAATCTGAGATTTTAATATTTACATTCATTCATTTTGTGCATTTATATTTCTCCCACTAAAATCTATGTAGAGTAGTTTGGGAGAAGGGGGTGGGGTTATGGATATTGGGGAGGGTATGTTCTTTGGTGAGTGCTGTGAAGTGTGTAAACCTGGCGATTCACAGACCTGTCTCCCTGGGGATAAAAATATATATTTATAAAAAATTAAAAAAATTATTATTTAAAAAAAAAGAAATTGCAAGAACAGTTACCCAGCAACCTCTGATATTAGCTGTGTGAGGAAACTTTGACTGTTGGAATAGGCAGGTCTGTGATGTATCTCATCTGCTGAGGTTTCTAAGATCCTCTTAAATAAAATTCACTGAGATTTCTGGTTGATTTTTTGCTATAATAGTATAGAAGGGGCAGTCCCCCCCACACCAATAAATATTCTCTATGTCTCTTAAAAAAAAAAAAAAAATCTATGTAGAGTGGCAAAAACATGCACCCAGGTGAAATACAGAAGTTCTGATCATCACTCCTCCACTCCTCCTTTCCATTTTCTTTTGAGTGCATTTTGTGAGTCCCAGGGAAGTATTTAATCACTAGCCATGAGTGATGTCATCCACTTATGTGTCATCTTGCACATCTGTTTCTGGGCACACACTGGGAATGTACAACATCTCCCATGGGGTCAGATAAAAAGGAAAAGCTTCTTTCCTCCACTGATAGGCTTGAATGATGCAAAACAGGTCAGGTTTTTTAAAAAAGAAAAAAAAAGCTGCTCTGTAAAATTCAAAGTCAAAAAAGAGTTCAAATTGAATCTTTGACAGAGGCTTCTTTTAAAAAGACCTCCTATCAGTAAAAAGTGCTTTCTCCAGGTGATTTCGCATATATTTTTAATGCCAATTCGTGTCAGTATTGACACTATGTTTTGACAGTAAGAGGAATTAAAATGATTCTGAGTACCTGAGGTGACTCTATTGATACATCAGATTACACTTAATGTTTTAACAGCAAAGCAAAGTTGAGCAAAGCAGTCTTCCTATCATGCCTGACTGATTCAAGTCTTTTCCTGCCGGGACAGTGCACCTTGCAAGGAAGAGACATCTCAAATAGAATCAGGAAGCTTGGACCATAAAAGAGACTTAGGATAACAAATTCTCTACCCTTTAAAGGTTATGTTCTTTCTTTTCATGGGGAGTATTACAAAAACTAGCTCTTTATCAAGAACTCCGAATTTCCTCCCTCGGGAGTTCTGACTCCAGAAGCTCAAGCAAGAGGACAGTAAGCAGAACGGCTGCAGCAGGATCGGAGCTCCAGGCCTGAAGGTTCCCCAGGCCCACCTGGGAAAGCAGCGAGGATCTCCGGATCTCTGCTTTCAGCAAGGCATCTCAGAGCACGAAGTCCAAGGTATCTAGGAATTCATGAATCATCTCATTTTTGTGCAATTCTAAATCTTCCAGCCATGCAGAGGGGGCCTACTTAGAGAAGGTCAGCTGTGCAATTTGTGAAGAATTATTCCCATAGCTGAAGTCTCTACATGGAAAAAGTACAAAGGACAATGAAGATAAAGCTGTCATCAGGCCAAGGGAGATGCCAATTCGAGGTAAAAGTGTCACCCAAGTAGACCCTAACAAGTGGGGCTAGTTCGGTTTTTTAAGTGGCAAAGAGCTAATAACTCTTTCCTTATTATTTTCTACAAAACACAAAAAATATCTAGCACATTGGCGGGGAATACCTGATATTTCATATCAATAGAATTACACCTAGGAATTTCTAGATTTAACAGGAATTACCACAGAACAGGAATTTGTTACCAAGAGGTAACAATTCTTATTTGTTTCTTTACAACTGAATATTTATTTTTTTGTTTTTCAAGGTTTTTGTTTGTTTGTTTGCTTGTTTGTTTCTATCTGATTCAATGCAGCCCAGAATAGAAAGTATCTGCTAACACCTAGGACTCTGGGATTTCCAAAACATATTTTTCCGTCAGTGTGTTTGTATATGAATCTAGGTGGAAGGAAGCAGATAATTCTCCCTAAAAGACATATTCTGCAGCTATCTGGGGAAAACAGGCAAGCCATTGCTCGCCTAGTGCTGGTAATCACAAAGCATTTTTCTGAAAGCTTTGTAAATGCTTTTCACCCTTCAGATAAGAGATTTAAAGTAGACAGAAATAAATGACAGAGCTCACAGTGACTTACCTCTATGGCACTGCCGCTTGCCTAGCAGGCTGAAAACTCCAGTCTTTTCACGGTCCCTGTCAGATTTGACTCTCCTGCTGCCAGCCAAATGTGATGGCAAAGAAGGCAGTGTAGAGAAAAAAATGTGAACGGGGATCCGAGTCAGCCAGACCTTGAGTCAGACCCAGCTCTACCACTTCCTAGATGTGAAGTCCAGCTACTTACATGGCAAAATCAGGATGATAAACCCATACCTGAATGCTCTTAGGAGGAATAAGTTAAAGTGTCTGGATTCGTGCTTAGAACATAGTAACTGGTAGCTTTTCCTTCTTGGAAGCACATGGATCGCTTTTTGGCCAGATGCTGAAAACAATCTTAATATAAAAACTTACATATACACACTAAAGTTAGAGTATCCCACAAAAGAAAACCTACCTGCCATTTTCCTTGCGCCATATATGCCTTTAAAGCCCTGGCAGCCTCAGCTAACGAACGTTTCATGAACCCCCTACTGCAGATGTCATTGGATGCTTTTCCTTCCCTAGGCTTCTCTCTCCCATTTAACAGAGAGCTCTGAGAAGCTGGGCTTACAATGGGATGGATATCTAACATACTGACTGTCAATTCTCAGCACTGCTAAAACTGCGGAGTATGAGCAGAGGATAACTGGGCTAGAAAAAGCTTTTGGTGATTCTTATGTTCATAACTGGTTCGGTATAACTTACAAAGGGGTGGCGGGTGAGTTTCCACGTGTACCCAGACACACTTTCTGCAGGGTCGTCACTAATCCAGAGGAACGCCCCCTTAGCTCTGTCCATGGTATCTGCGCGGCTGAGCAAGTGGGAGCCCCAGGCACCACTCAGCCCTGATTCTCCAGTCCTTGCATCCACCACTCCCTCCCTGACAAGCAGAGAATCAAGTTCTGAGGCCCCAGTACTCTGCTTCTGCTTCTTCCTCTCTCCTAACGTTGGCTCTCAAAATACATATTCTGGCTTTGTCATTACTTCAGTTCCCTTTTCCCTTCCTAACCCCAAAGTCTTTTTTCAGATCATAGTCAATATCAACATAGAACTATTCAGCAAAAAAGGAATTATACCATGGTTAAGGGGCTTTTTTTGGTTATATATATACACCCACACACATACATCAACATAGTCACCTTGAAATATAAAAATCTATATTATACTTATTTTACAGAGAAAGAGAAGGGGAAAGATAGAAAGGAAGGGTGAGAGGAATTTAAGTCTTTTTTTTTCCAGTTTTTTATATGAGTGTTACCACTTGTGTACCCTTAGTCTCCCATTGTTGTTTGCTTCCTCAAGATCAATATGCCCTGAAGATCCCAATCAAATCTGAATAAAGATCAAATCTTCATTTAGCTCCTAAATCTACATACTGCCAAATCCCCCAACATAATAGAGATCTTCTCTCCAAACTGATATCTACTCATCCTTCATCCCAAACAAGTTCTGTTTTTATCATCATATCCATCTGCTGATTCAACAAATATACACTGAGTACCCATCATATATCAGGGACTGGACTACAGTACAAAAATATAAAAAACACTGTTCTTGACCCTAAAGAGCTTAGAATAAATGAGGGAAACAGAGAAACCAGCAATACGAGGAGGGTTAGAGAAAAGGAATAACTTGAACTAAGACATCACAAAGGGCTTCGGCTTCCCAGATGAAGAAACATGTATTCACAATGAATGGACCAACCAGGTTCCAAAGTTAAGAAGGTGCTTCCTGTAATGAAAATAGCATATGCAGAGACATGGCATTATGAAATAGCACTTGTACTGATTGAAAACTGCTCTTCCTACAATGAAAGAGCCCCAGAATACAGTGGTAGGAAGTAAGATTAGAGAAGCAACCACAGATACATCATTAAGAGTTTGTCAGAGGAGTTTAATCAAGGAAGTGATGTAATCTCATCTGCATTTAGAAGGCTATGGCTGCAGGGTTAAGACTGAGTTAAAATGGGGTAGAGGATAGAGTCAAGGAGCCCATTCCCCAGTAATTCAAGCAAGAAATGCTAAAACAGTAGACTGACTATAAAAGGGTAGGGAACTTCAGAGATCAAACTGAATGAACTATTTATAGCTATTAGGTAAGAGTGAAGGTGGACAAAATAAACTGATATGACTCCTGGGTCTCTGTCTTTGGTAGAATGGTGGAATCATTCCCTAAGTCAGAGACTCTGGAAGGATGAACACAATTAGACGAAAAGTGAGCGATTTAGTTGTTATACTGAGTTCGAGGCACACATGGAATATGGGAGGAGAGTAGTCTATGGAAAGTTGGATAGGTAGTTCTAGAAATCAGGAGAGGATCTAGGCAGGAAGAATAGAAGTCTATTGACAAGACAGTTTATATGGAGTTTCCTGGATACTCGCTACTAATAGAACATCTGCTCTTCTTCCTCTTTCCTCCATCAGCTCAACATTTTCTATTCTCCTTGACCCAAAATCACTGTTAAACATAACACGGTTAATCAAATAAGGCTTTCTTTAGTCCCCCTATAATAAGGCAAAAGAAAATAAGAAAACTAAACTAATGATGTCAACTAAATTTAATACAAACAATTTAGTAAATTTTGGTTAAGTATAAAAGAGCAGGTGCTCCAGGCACATTAAAGAAATACTCTGAATTTTAAGTCCTGAAAAACTGATTTAGTGCTTCCCATCATGCAGCATTACTAGAGAGAATATTACATTATTTTATTGTTTACCAGATGCCCACGCATAGTAGTAAAATAAGAATGCATGCCCTTGGGACCCCTGGGTGGCTCAGTTGGTTAAGCAGCTGCCTTCGGCTCAGGTCATGATCCCAGCGTCCTGGGATCGAGTCCCACATTGGGCTCCTTGCTCAGCGGGGAGCCTGCTTCTCCCTCTGCCTCTGCCTGCCATTCTGCCTGCCATTCTGTCTGCCTGTGCTTGCTCTCTTCACCCCTCTCCCTGATAAATAAATAAAATCTTTAAAAAAAAAAAAAAAAGAATGCATGCCCTACTTGCTCCTTCTTACCTTTTCCAGAATAACTATCAAGAATAATCCATCGCTTAACATTTGCAATACAGAACAGTGAAGACAGGACATTTGGGGCTCCTGACATGTCAGTCTGGGACTTTATACAATACCCATCTTCAAATCAGAGTAGGCACAGCTCTTTCTACTCTTTCAGGTTCAGAGTGGAAGGTGTGGAGAATCTACTCCAAACTACAAATTATTTTGAATTGGACACACATGCCACGCTTTTATGGACAGCCTCGCATTTGGCACCCGTCACGTGGCCAGTCAACACATGCAGGAGAAAATGACTTTTGCCCCCTCGGGCACTATGCTACAGAAAAGCCATGATAACAGTTTTTCTCTGGCATTATATTTTGTGGGAGGAGAGAGGTTTATTTCAAATTAATTTATGATCTGTGAAGAGTGCTAGAAACATGCCTCACTGCCCCTAGACACATGGTATGCACCACTCACCTGCAAAATCCATTTGAGGGGCTCTCAGGGCAGGACGATGTTCCTGGCTCCCGGGTCAGGCTGCCAGCATTAGCTACCAGTATTCAGAACCATGGAATCAATTTTAGGAGTCAAAGAGGCCTGCCACGTGGAGAGGCTTGGAAAGACAGCACTAAATGCCACGACAGTGTCTGAGGGCTGCACCGAAGGCATTTCAGTCCGCCAGAGGTATCCCCTGGGCCAGGGCACATGGGTTTTTCTAAAACAAACCAAGTCCTTTTCTTTTACAAGAACCTCATTTCTCATTATTGGAGTTTTTGCAGGGCCATAGCCAGTTTTTCATCCAGTTTTGTACTAATGTAATGCTTGTCAATAGTCAATTGGTCCCATTTGATCCAGGGCTTACACATACCAAGGGACTTCGTTACAATCACCCAATGTGTCAGGCCCTGATTAAAGTTGTTTTTCCTGCGGGGCTTATGGATCCATATCTATTTTGCTGCTCTCCAGCTGTCTCATAACTCAACTATGAGGCTTTCCTTCAAAGTGAGGCTTTTGGGTTGGCACCTGGTTTTGTGCAGTGTTATTACACTACACACAATTATGAAACAGGTTTTGTTTTTTTTTTCAGAGATTTATAAACTTTACCTCAGACTCAGAGCAATCTACACCCACCATGTCTAAACCAACGTTGTGTTAATTAGCTGAGAGAATAGGAGACTCTGGCATCAAACTCAAACATTTACCCTTCGGGACTCCTGTTTTTTGTTTATTATCAATATCATTGTATTGACACTTGGGTACGTAGACCAGCTACATGGTAAAGAAATATTTGTTCAGGGCTTCTCAAGAAGGAGGAAAGCAGTGTTGTTAAGGAATCCAGAGGCCTTTTCTGTAGGTCTTGGCAAATATTTGTTCTGAAACAGTGGGAGGCAAGTAGATCTCAAAGACAAGGTAAGAAATATAGAACCAACAGGTAGTCGACCAAGAACCTAGAGCATGTGACAGATACTAAAGCAGAATAATCCTTGAACTCATGAGTTAAGGTAGAACTCAGGTGCTTAACAGCTAGATAAGTGATTTGTGGAAAGAAAAATAAAGTATGCAATACCCACACCCAAATTCAGGACACATCTGAGTTTAAGGCTGAAACAGATGAACAATAATAGTAAAGAGGCAAGCACCCAAGCAAGGAGCTAGGTATGTGTGAATCAAGTACCCAGAGCAGCATTCCAAAACACAGAATAAAGAAGACAGATTGGGGTGGGGGGTGGGGGGGGAATCACTGTGGTAGCCACAGGCTCCAGTAAAGAGACCTTGTGGAGAGGCAATCATCTGTTCCGGCCAAGAGCCTTAGCACTTCTACAAAGGCAGAACGGCATGTTTGAGAAGTAAATAACTGCATCTGGACAAATGAAGAGAAATCCCCAACAAATCCAAACAAGTAACTTTCATGTAAAAACGCCCTTCCCCTCTCCGTTTAGCCTTTTCCTTTTTTGGAATTGGATGGATTTTAAACAAAAACTGTGCACTCATTTCTGGATCCATTCTATGAATTCCATGTGAAATATGTGCAGATTTCTTCTTTAGTTCATACCATTTCCCCTGGTCCTTTAGCTCCCCCCTGGGAATTAGGAGTGTGATATAACCAAGTAAAGTGGACTAGACAAGGAAAAGACCAGAGGTCAAGGAGTCCAAGTTTTAATCTCTGCTGCACAATCCATTCAGAGTTTGAAATGAGAGAAGTCTTTAACTTCATAAAGTTGCTTTAGAATCATTTTAAAGAGATCAGGGAAGTCTTTATTCTTGGGAATCATCCATGAAGACTTTTGGTTTAATCAGGACATTAATACTCAAATTTAAGAGAAGACTATCAAACAAAATCTCCTCTTTCCTTGGGAGCCAGTTACTTTAATAACACGTGTGACAACAGATCTTTTAAAAATGTTCTACCAAGAATGAGAAACCAATTTTTAATAATATATTTTATTCAATAGACATTGTTCCAGTGAAAAGCTTTGACTAACAGCCCTAACAAAATACTTTTTATAATTTTGCCCATAAATCCCTCTCTCTGATTATGAAGAGTTTCAATTATTACTACTACAATGACTCAAATTGATAATAATGATACAATAATAATACTTCACTTCTAAAAGCTTCCTGTTGGCTTGGTACTTTCATTTTCCTATCATTTTTTCAATTGTAATGAACAAATAGGTATCAAATGATTCTCTAGGTCATTTGAAAGAACATGGAAACTTGAAGATTGACTCTAATAGTCCTCCTAGGATTGTTAGCAAATTTGATTTGAGGATCTCTTGATTATTTTCTGTGTTGTGTCTTTGGTGCTGAAAAATAAGATTTAGTATGTCACATAGCTCTGTTTATGGTCAGATTAATATCAAGGAAAGTAGATGTTCTAAGGGGAAGAAAAGGAAATTTGCTCTTTAGTAGATGAATTTTCCAGAGCAAAATATTCATACGTAATGACAGCACCTATAAACATTACTGGTATTGTAACTTTTTTTATTAATAAACAAAATTTTTAAAAAATCTACAAAAAATATCTTAAAGGCACACAGAAAACACTTTTAATTTTGTTTTTAACCAATCAGATATGTTTATGAAAAATGGGATGTTGTTGTCATTTCAAAACTCCGAAAAGAAACTCATTTTACAATCATTTTATTGATTAACTCATTCCAAGAGAAGCCCCTTCTTTGTCTTGCTACAGAATTTTCTCTAGAGCCATAGTAGGCTTATAAAAATATAAACAACACACGATGCTAGAACGTAAAATAATTCCCTTGAAAACTTTCCAGGATTTTTTTCTAATATCTTGCTCTTTAGTAAATTAAAAAGAAGCAGCAAATTAGCTACAAAGTACAACTCTACTGTGGTCAGAATTTTTGCTGCACGTCAGTGTAGAATCTATACCTCAAAATAAAAGTCTTCAACTATCAGCTGAGGAAATGCGATGAGAAATCAGAGATCAGCACCTTTATGCTGAGAAAGTTGTCTCCAATCCTCCTGTTGTGTTTATTATTGAGATATTACTGAGTGCTTAAGAGTTTCAAGAATGAGAAACCCCTGTTTACTAGAAAGAACTAGAAAGAATTTTATCAATAGAACAACCTCAAAACCTGTTGACTGTTGTGGCAGTGATCCCTAATGTTCTCATTTAACTCAATAAAAATTTTAATCCTGTCCCAATGGAAGAGAAAACTTCTGTGAATGGCACTTTTCAGTCAGTGGCATCTATTGCTGATGTTACATTCAACTAAAATCAACCAGCAGGTGTATAAAAATAGCAAGAATTTTGTAAAATTTCCATTTGGTCCTCCAAATGTATAGATCAGTGACCAAGATTCTCAAATGTTCTAAGGAATATAGGTAAGAGACAAATGTCACTGATAATAAGTATCTTTTCAAGTAAGAAAAGCCCCTTTCAAACCAAAGACAAAAGGTTTTATAACATGACCATACATTGACATATACGCCCTTTTCTTCTTGTATTTCTCTTTACTTAAAAATTCCTTTCTGCTTTCCATTTTCCTTTATATATTTCTCCAATTTTTGCACCATTTTTTACCAAGCTGCTCCTTTTACTCCTTTCTCATTTCTTGACATTTTAAAGTCTCATCTCTTTGTCTTTTCCTCATTTTTACTCACACCTGCTGTGAATCTTCTCTTTGTAGAGCACCAGACTACGTTCCACACTTTTTTGCTTTCGTTTAGAAATAGTGTAAGTTATCAAAAAAGAGATATCTCAAAGATATCTCAAGACCCAGCAACCAAAAGGAAAATTGTAACAAAAAAATTTTAAATCCTACTTAAGTAATGAAATCCTTTTCAGTACAACTGTGATCAAGAAATAGGACTGATTAAATTACCAACATTGTGGGCAGAGAGAATCAAAGAGGATTTCATAGAGAAATGGGATATTACCCAATTGAAAAGGAATTAGTAGTTTAGTAGCTGCATGTATTGACAATTCCACTAACTTCTGAATTCAGGATTAATCTTTGTTCCTTTAACTCTGAGCATAGCGATTTTTCTATAATTAGTACTTAATAAATACATATTGAATTTCATTAAACTAATACCTAACTTGAGTCAAGTCTCCAACTACCATCAAAACTGCCTGGTTAGTTAAAAAAAAATAAGAAGAAGAAGAAAGAAAGAAAGAGAGAGAGAGGAAGAAAGAAAGAGAAAGAAAAAAGAAAAAAAACCTGCCTGGTTAATTATATGTCTATATTTCTTGTGGTGAGTTTCTTATATTCATGTATAGGTAAGAAAAATGAAAAACGGTCATCTTAACACTGGTTAATTGTAATAGCTAATGATTACTATCATCTAGTATATTCACATGCCTCCTGTAAAGACCATTAGATTATTTCCAAATTTTCCAACAATATTTTCAAGGTGGAATTCTGATGCTGATTTAACAGATTAGGAAACAATCCCAAAATTTTGACCAGCCCAATTAACTCATCTGCTGTGTAAAGGAGTGAGGGTCTGGACATGCGCCTGTCTGTCGCTAAAGCCCATGCTTTCTTACTGCACTGCAAGTGTAGCCCTAGGAACAACAGAAAGGACTGGAGGTGAGGGAGTTACAAAGGGAGATTCTGAAGATCAAAACAATTAATACAACTTATTAAAATAAATATATTTTTACAAATTTCCATTTCAACAAGTCAGGCAGTCTGGTCATTTATCTTTGCATGTAGAGGGACACACTGTTTGAAGTTGTACTCAATCAGAGGTATGTCCCCAATGTGCCTGCTGTCTTCTCTCACTTGATTATAGGAAAACTAAAATATGCAGCCAAGTATGCAAGCTTACCAGCATTGGTTACATCTTCTTCCTTATTTACTGCTTGAAAGTATGCCCGTTTCTTTGGCAAACAATACACTTAGTTAAGAATAACTCTATTATCCTTCTGTAAACAGGACTGTTGCAGAGGTGACACTCAGTTTCTGCAGCAGAGGCAAGCAGATGGCACTTAGTGGCTCCCCACTGGCCGGGCCACCGAGTGGCTTTGATGGCAGCCAGTTGCCTGCCCTCTCAGGGTAAGACATTCAAATACAGCTGCTCTTTGGGGAGAGAACTGGGCAAAAGAGGCAGAAAAATGACTGTCTAGAGGGGAAAGAAGTAGAAGGGAGGAGGTCAGGACAACAGGCTCCCTTAGAATTGGTTCATTTTACCAAATAATTGCTGCAGAGGAATAAAGACCATTGATATACAGTCTCGGTTTTGTCATGGGACAAAGCATAACATTCAATCTGACGTCTGGGCTTCTTGCCCATAATAAAACGTATCGCATAATGAGACTGATTTCCTGCATAAAAAAGAGGTGAATAATTTTTATTTCCAGTGCAAATTATCACCATTAGTTCACAAAATGCTTTCCTTGTTCAGGAATTACAGGAAGGAGGAGATGTCAAAACAGAACATAAAGGAGAAGCAATTTAAATACATTAGTAAATCATAATCCTTTTATGGGATTCTATAGTTTACCAAACATTTTCACCATTATTTGGCTAAATTGGACCAAAACCAAACCTTTTAAGACAGGGCCTATTATCCCTCTTTTACAGGTGAAAAATCTAGGACCAATTGGGTTATGTAACTTATCCAAGGTCTCTCTGGTTGTGTTGCTTAATCTTATGTGTCACCTTGAATGGTTACAGTTTTCCCAGATTAAACATTATTTCTGGGTGTGTCTGTGACAGTATTTTCAGATGAGATTATCATTTGATTTGATGCCTTCGAAGTAGACTGCCCTCCCCATTGTGGGTGGACACCATCCAATCCACTGAGGGACTATATAGAACACAAGGCAAAAGAAGGAGGAATTCATCCCTTTTTTGATGCCTCACTGTTTGAGCTAGGGCATCTCACCTCATTTTCTCCAGTCCTCAGTATTTACAACATCAGTTCCCCAGATTCTCAGGCCTTCCAAATGGACTAAATCACACCACTGGCTTTCTTGGTTCTCCAGCTTTCAGATGGTTGTGGGACTTCTCAGCCTCCATAACTGTATGAGCCAATTCCTCATCATATATATATACATGTATATATACATATATACATACATACACACACACATACATACACAGAACCTACTTGTTCTGTTTCTCAGGAGAACCCTAAGAAAACAAAGAAGCTGGGAATTTACCAGGAACTTCAAATCTACACTCCCCGGAATACACTTTCCATAAGACCACACAATTTTCCAACCATGTATTTCACTTGTGAAGAAGCATCTGTGTAGAGCCAGCTACATTGTTCTTATATTCCCACAGCCTGGGCATGTGACTTGCGCAGTTGTACAAGGTCCTGCAACCAGGAGGCCCCTGCACTTGGTTGAATAGACTGCTGTCACCATCTTGATATCTGAACAAGGTGCCCCACCCTGCCATTTGGCACCATGGCCAGCCTACCCACAATACCCTGCAGAACCCTACCAGCACAGATCACACTGAACTTTGATGGGGAGGGGGGGGTCAGTAATCTTTAGTTTCCAGTAGATGGCATCCTTTTCTGAGGGAACTTCTAAGACCTCTAAGATGGGCCCCAGTTACCTCTGATCTCATCTCAGCCCTTCACACTCTTTTGGCTCCAGCCACATTGTCTTTTGGCTCTTTTTCTACACTGTCTCCTCTGCCTAAAACACTCTTGCCCCCAGATATTCCATACCTTACTCCTCCTCTTCATTTCTCTGTTCAAATGCTATTTCAACAAAGAGGCCTTCTCTGATCATCCTGATTAAAACAATGCCCCTTTCTCCACCCCACATATACACTTAATTTTTCTTTATGGTAGCACTGGGCTATCATCTTTTTTTTTTTCCTTTAAAGATTTTATTTATTTATTTGACAGAGAGAGATCACAAGCAGGCAGAGAGGCAGGCAGAGAGAGAGGAGGAAGCAGGCTCCCCCCTGAGCAGAGAGGCCGATGCGGAGCTCAATCCCAGGATGCTGAGATCACGACCCTAGCCGAAGGCAGTGGCCCAACCCACTGAGCCACCCAGGCGCCCCCCATCTTTAATAATGCACAGTCATTGGTTTAATTTTCATCGTTGTTCTGGGCTGAAACATATTCCCCAAAATTTATATGTTGAAGCCCTAACCCCTAGACCCTCGACATGTAACTGTATTTGGAGATAGGGACTTCAGAGAGGTGATTAAGTTAAAAAGAAGCTGTTGGAGTGGGCCCTAATCAAATCTGACTACTGTCCTTACAAGAGGAGGAAATTCAGGCACAGAGAGAAACACTGGGGCACTCAAACAGAGAGGAAAAATCATCTGAGGACACAACAAGAAAGTGCCATCTGCAAGGCAAGGAGAGGCGCCTTCAGGAGAAACTAAATCTACTGATACCTTTATCTTGGACTTCTAGCCTCCAGAACTACGAGAAAATGAATTTCTACTGTTTAAGCCATCCAGTGTGTAGCATTTTGTTATGACAGCTCAAGCAAACCAATACAACTGATTTTGCCATCCACTAGAATGTGATGTCTCTGAGAGCAAGGATTTTGTTTTGTCCACTGCTATAGGCTCAATGCCAAACAGCAGACACAGTAGATATTTTTAAATTGTTGAATAAGCAATGAATGATTTCAAAATTATTTAAGAGGAATTTGAAGGGAATCTTCAAATACTTTGTAGTACCAAAACTTTTTTATTCTATGCTACTTGAATTAATTATGTCACGGAAATAGACTTGGAAACCATTTTGTTAAACAGAGGTATTCATTGTAATGGGACTTGACCAATTCTGTGCTTTTACTTAGACTTACAATGCAGCCACTAATGGATTATGTCAGGACCAAGAAACCGGGGATCTCAATATGCCAGAAGGAAGGCTATATTGTCACACAGTGTTTGTTATTAGAAAAGTTACCAAAAAACAACCTACAGCAAAAATCAATCAGGAACTAAAAGGATACCCCACAACCCGCATCCCATGCATTTCTTTGATAGTCAAGGTCAGTTACAACTAATTACTTTTAACACTTCTAAAGCTACATAACCATGGTTTCATTGGACAAACAAAGGCATTCAAATTGCTACATGTTCCTCAGATTGTGTCAATATTACTACAGCTTTTGTCCTCACATTAACAGGACAAAGCAGGGGAGTAGCAAATTACCAATCAACTCATTGATTGGTAGTCCCACAGTTCTCTTAACTCCAATGCCTGGGGTGGCTAATATTCTCTAGGAGGCAACAGATACTGGGCTGGTTCGGGCATTTCTACCTCTGATGACATTTTGACATGGGCAGTTAGGAGTCTGAGATCTTCTACCGGGTAAGTAAATGGAACAACCTGAGTATCACAAGGTCCTAAAAGAACACAGGAGCTAAATTTATCCCCTTGGCCACAGGATATGTCTGCTTGCTGCCTAAATTAGCCCAGACCTAAAGTAAATATTATACAGATGTTCATGTCTTCTATTTATAAATTGTGAGATCAAAAGGAAAGTGAAATGATGGCAGAAATTTCAGAGTGACTCCTATTTTACACTTGGCTTCCTCAAAAATCTTATTTCCGTGCCACTAAAAACTGGAAAAAGAATTAGACATCCTAAGGGTACCATAATGCCAGTTACTGTGGGAAAGCTTATTAATACCTTAAGCCATTTAATCATCACCTAAAGTTCTGGAGTAACTATTCTTACCCATAGAAGGCAATGAATCTAAGGTTCAGATAGGTCAAGAACTTTTCCAAGATCATATACTTAGGAAGTGAGAGAATAATGGGCATCTTCTCAGCATTTCAATCGCTGGCAAAAGAAAACTATCTCCTCCTTTTAGAAAGCCAACTTTCGGGCACCTGGGTGGCTCAGTGGGTTAAGCCGCTGCCTTCAGCTCAGGTCATGATCTCAGGGTCCTGGGATCGAGTCCCACTTCGGGCTCTCTGCTCAGCAGGGAGCCTGCTTCCTCCTCTCTCTCTCTCTGCCTGCCTCTCTGCCTACTTGTAATCTCTCTCTGGCAAATAAATAAATAAAATCTTTAAAAAGAAAGAAAGAAAAAAGAAAGCCAACTTTCACCCTGTTCTCAGCCCTTGAGATTTGGTTGGAGAAGACCTAACAACTGGTTCTGAGGAATGGACAAGTCAGGTAGGTCCCCTTGTCCACAAATAAGAGAATGACAATGACATCCAGGATTTTTACAGAAACTGCTAACCTGGTCAGATGCTACACTAGACCTCCTACATGTCATCATAGGAAGAAACGTGGCTAAGAATGAAACTACCACAGAGATCAGCAAAGCAAAAATGGAAAGAGATGGTTGAAAGGATTGGAAGAGAGAGAGAGAGAAGTTACAAAAACATAGTTTGACTCCTGTACCTAGCCATGCCAGACAGGGTGTACATTCTAGGCTTTTCAGTTTGTCTGTCACTGAATTTTTTTCACCTAAAGCAAATGTAAGTATTTTTTGCTCTTATATCTCACCATATGCAACCAGAAGAATAGCTAAGATAGGGATTTATATTATTTTTAACAGAGTGTGTATTCATTTTACAATGTTATTTTCCCATGATTGACTCAATAATTTAGGCTTTCTTTCATTTTATGTCTTTATTTCATTTATTATTGTAAACAAATACCAACAAAGACAATTTAACTCCACTATCTTTAGTCTAGTAGTAACAATCATCAGAATGTCTACATGTATATACAACATAGCATAGTGTCAAATCTATGAAATGAAGAAATAAATATATGAAGGGAACAATACCTTCTGATCCTCGTGGTGGCTGCTAAGGTATGGGCATAGCAAACCAAGGCGTGGAGAGCTCAGGGGACTTGACCAAGGTCACTCGACTTGTTAGGGGAAGTGATAACATGAGTACTCATCATTCTATTACAAATAACTTTTGGTATTACAGAGACAGATAAACAATGATAGGTGCCCTTTCTTATAACTTATAAAGCTCTTCAGTCAATTCAAGATAGGCAAAACAGCTTCAGAACCAATTAAAGATCTGTAGAATAGGGGCCTCATCTCTAAATTAAGAAGCCAATTACAATTTTTCCAACATCCATTCAACTTTATTTTGAAGAACAGAATTTTTTGGATCTTGCTTTGTATCTTATTATATAAAATAGTTGAATATCTTAAAATATATGTATAAATTGCATACATATATTTCCTTATATGATTAATGAATAAAGAAAATGAAGGAATTTTGATGAATATTCATTTCAACATCAGAACTACATATGACAGTTGCAGCCCTATATAAGCTTTACATACAATTTATTTCTAGCATTTTTGCATTTGGTTTTATGGTATAAATAAAAGTCCTCATTCCCACAGATAAATATCTGCAAAATCAGAATAGGATTGTTTGTTACAATCGATTTTCTTTGCCATCTCAGGATACTCTTCAAACAAGAGGAGATGGGACATTTATGTAGAAGACTGGGAAAAAAAGAAGGTAACTCCACTGCATAGGTTCTTTTGCTAGAATAATAATAGCTAATATTTATTGAAAGTTCTGAATATATTCATTAGGATGCTTTCAGTCTCAAGGAAAAGAAAAATCAACAATAGTTTAAGCCAGTAGTTAGCAAACTTTCTGTAATGGGCCAAAAAATAGATACTTTAGGCACATAGGTCACATCGTCTCTGTTATCATTATAGAATTCTGTCTTTGCAGCATGAAAACAGCCATTGACAGCACGTAAATGCATAGGTGTGACTGTGTTTCAACACACTTCATGACGAAAACTGTCAGAGGGCCAGACTAACTTTGGTGGGTAACTAACAGTATTTGCTAGACAATATTTCAAGCACTGTGATGAGTTTTTTACTTGGATAATCTCATTTTACCCCACAAGTACCATAATTTTAATAATCTCATATATTAGGAAACCAAAACTTTGAGGAGAAAATCAACTTCCCTAAGGCCACTCCAGTGATTTATGTTGAAGCTGGGATTCAAACCCCAGCACCTTGACTTTAGAATCCGTGCTCTACTGCAGTAAAGTGAACAAAGTTAACACTTTGGAGGATGCTTATAATAATCAAAAATATTTTATTTTTTTAAAGATTTTATTTATTTATTTGACAGAGAGAGACACAGTGAGAGAGGGAACACAAGCAGGGGGAGTGGGAGAGGGAGAAGCAGGCTTCCCGCTGAGCAGGGAGCCTGATGCGGGGCTCAATCCCAGGACCTGGGATCATGAACTGAGCTGAAGGCAGACGCTTAATGGCTGAGCCACCCAGGCATCCCTCAAAAATATTTTAAATAAAACTATATTAACTTTAAACATGGGATTCTTGAAATATCACCACAGACTCTAAACTGTCTCAAAATCAGTATGCTAGAGTAACTGTGGAATATTGTTGTGTTTATTTTTAGAACCACAGAACAATCTGTAAATGGACAGAAGAACCCAAAGAGGCTGAGAACCAGTAATAAGATCTAGCTGCCTATACAGAACTAGAGTGAATCCCCCCAGGAAGCAGAGTGCTGAGTAGGGTGACGTGGGGAAGTAGCTGATATAGAGATGGTTGAATTGTTTGAGAGGTCCAGCAGCAGACAGGATGGCCCCAGAGAAAGGACTTGAATTCCACATGGTCATAGGGTCAGAATCACAATCTCAAGGAATAGGAATACTAAAAGCATTATCAAAGCAGGAGTTAATATGAAGGGTGGGGATTAAAATATGCTACTGAAACTGGGATATAAGGTTTGGCTTGGTCATTGGATTCTGGTTAATAAATCAAGGATATTACATCAGAATAAGAACTGTACAAAGACCTTAATATATAGCTCCACTCAAGCTATCTGTCTGGGGCTTCTCAATTTTCCCAAACCAGGAACAGCATTGCCTCCAAAACCTAAAGCTGGACCAAATTTTCAATTGGAAATTGATCCAAGGATGGAAATGATATAGGGACAGAGGCTTGCCCTTAAAATATGCATTTATTCCAAAATCTGAATGCTTATATCTTTTTTTTTAAGATTTTATTTATTTATTTGACAGAGAGAGATCACAGTAGACAGAGAGGCAGGCAGAGAGAGAGAGAGGGAAGCAGGCTCCCTGCTGAGCAGAGAGCCTGATGCGGGACTCGATCCCAGGACACTGAGATCATGACCCGAGCCGAAGGTAGCGGCTTAACCCACTGAGCCACCCAGGTGCCCTGAATGTTTATATCTTGAGTGAATGTTTACATCTTGAATCATACTTTGACATTAAAAAAATTAGCCCTAACTGTGTAATAAAACAACAACCTTAAGAACTTCAACATTTATATAAATTCTGTCAAAGGCAGCCTATCTGAACCCTTTCATTCAACCTTTTCAAAAAGTTAATTATTCTGTATCTTCTTGACATACTCAAATAAAAGTCATGCTATATTAAATATAATAGACTATTAATTCCTTTTCACATTCATTATTCTCATGAAATTTGAAATAGGCCCAGAGCAAACTCCAAACAAAAAGTACTACTGCTTGGTAAGCATGTGGCCATCACCAACCAAGACAATTTGCAATGGGTTTGCACACCTTTGTGGTAATATTCCTTTAATAAAACACATCCAACCATCTAAAATATAAGACCATTTTAGAGTGTATATAATACAAATTAGGTAAATAAAAGTACCTGATCTGCTTGATGAATATAAAATTGATTGGTTTTTCTCAAAACTCCTCTCCTCCTCCAGCTTCCCACTGTAACCAAGAACCAAAGTGGACATTTCTTGGTTGGCAGGAGACCTTTCTAGCCTGGCTTATGAAATACGGACCTAACTAATTTCTTTCTTCCTCATCTTGACCATCTCCAGTCTTCTAAACTGATGCCAAAGAAATCCTTCTGAGACAAAGATCAAATTATGCCCCTCTTTCATTTAAATATTTTCATGGCTCCTAATGTCTCACATGATCAAGTTTAAACTCATAAGCAAGGTGTGAAAAGATTCTCTATACCCTGTCCTTGGCTCCCTCCAACACTTTGAGCTCTAGCCCCAAAACTACTCACTCTTTCCAAACACGGGGTTATTCAAGTGTTTGTATTACTGTTCCCCTCACCTTGAATGGGCTTTGCCCATTGTCTCTGCAATTCAGAAAATTTCAACTCATTTTTCTTTTTTTTTTTTAAAGATTTTATTTATTTATTTGACAGACAGAGATTACAAGTAGGCAGAGAGGCAGGGAAGCAGGCCCCCTGCTGAGCAGAGAGCCCGATGTGGGACTCGATCCCAGGACCCTGAGATCATGACCTGAGCCGAAGGCAGAGGCTTAACCCACTGAGCCAGCCAGGCGCCCCTCAACTCATTTTTCAAGGCCAAATTCAAATGTCTTCTTCCACAAACTTGTCTGTGTTCATTTTCTCCCCATGCTACACTTAAAACATAGTTTTCTTAGAGCCCACTCTTCTGTAACCTCAGTATTCGTCTAATTCTTTATGCCTTTTGGCCCAGCACAGTGCTAATTAAGTTCCTTAAGATTCCTTAACGTATCTTATATTTGACCATCCTCTGTACTGGATGTTAGACAAACCCAAACATCTCTGACATAATATCCCAGAAGATTCATTGGATAATTACAGCCATCTTTTAAACTGCAGATTATATAATCAGTATATTTGAAAAATAACAGTGGTTACTTACTTCAACATGCCCCTGGACATTACTATAGTTTTTCAGACATCACTCTAAAATTCAGACTTTTTTAAAGTTAAGTCTCCTTAGTTGGTCTGCTCTACAGCCCTTATATTGAAGAAGAACAAAGAATGTATCCCAGCAGTGCTGAAAACTATTAAACTACACCAAACTATATGTAAGGCAAATGCCCCTTACATGTAAAATCTCCTATTTTCATGGTTTTGACCTTCACTTTTTTGCTCTAAAAAGTGTTCCCAGGTATTCTTGGATACCCAGAGAATAGCAAACACAAGCTTATAAGTAAATATTTTCCCACCAGCCTGAACTTATGCCTGCTGGAATTATTACCAAAACTATTATTTTCTGCTGTATCTCAGATACTGCAATATTCAAGATTCAGAAGCGACCCAGTTATTCAGCTGCAAGATAGGAGAATGTTTCTCTTTCCTTTGGGTTCCTGGCTGCTGGGGGAGGTTGCAAAGCTATGCTACTTGTTTTACAGCAACCTGAGATATTGACTTCTAATCCCACAGTTTTCTTTGAGATATACGTGTAAATCAAGGGAGATTAGATTTAGGGAATTGTTCTAAATGGGAAATGTTCTCTTTCCTTGTCTCTGTTCTGCAACTGTGAAGACTTTCGCTTTCCTTCAAATTTACCTCCTCTCAGCATGAAACTTCCCAAGAGGCAATGAGGTCCTCATGTGACTGTTTTCTACCAGCTTCACCGCACATGTTGGCAAGGCCTGCCCAGGCAAGTATGATTCTCACTTCGACTGAAGCTACATTACTAGCTAAACATAAAATTCTGTTCCTGGCACATACTAGATGTTCAATAATGCTGTGTCATATAAATACATAAGAATAAAGTCAGATTGATGCATAATTCACCCCAAGTCGATCAACAGGGTTCAGCTCTTGATTTCTTCCCTACAGCATTGATCCTTGGCTATCTCACTGTTTTCTTGATGACCTCCAAACTCAACCTTTCCATCATAACCAGAAAGTGTTCTCTCCACAGGCATCCAGTGCCTCTATCAGTATTATACTCCTACTAATCCTGTGAACAGACAGTTCAAGGTGGATCATGGCTCTCAGTTCATGAGATTCAAATGAGGCGAACCTAACCTCTAGCTCAGATACATGCATGATTCAAGCTTTGCCAGTTAGAGCCACGAGCACTCATAGATGATTCATAGTCATTTTTTCAGAGTGCAGCCCAATAAGTCTCAGAGCTCTGAACTATGGCTAAAACTATTAGGAAAAAGACCCTTTGTTTCAATTGAGCTGCTAAGCTGTAAGGATATAAACCTAGACTTACTGCTGGCTTCTTTATCTAAGACATGAGAAAAGCCTGCCTGAGAAATAAAAATTGGAAAGCAAAGCTGAGAGATGGAGAGACACGGATTCCCAATAGTATCAACCTGAGGCCTTTATCCAGTTGTTCTTACAGTCAGCATTATCCCTCCAAATTTTTCAGTTGTGTAACTCAATAAACTCCCTTTTTTGTTGAAACCAATTTGAGTTCCTGAGTTCAGTCTTTGTCACTTGTAACAAAAATACGCCACAATATGACAAAGAAAAAAAATCATTGCTCATGTTTTCTGAATTCTCTGAAAGATAGTCTAATTAATGCCTTCCCCCCTAGAATCAACATTCTGCGTTCTGCCCAACACCATTAGTCATATTCATTATTCAGACCACAAGTCAAAAAAATCTGTATTAGTATATGTATTTTTAAAAGCCTAATAAGTCTAAAATCAATGTGATCATGACTATTTCTCGTGGCTTTGTGGTGGCAGGTTATATTTTCCAAAATTGGCCACAGCAATATTTCTGGTTCCACACATGTTTCTAGCATTTTGCCATTCCCCATTCAAAGATTGATTCTATTTTCCCAACCCTGGACACTGCGCTGGACTTTGTGAGTGCCTACATGAATAGAAAGCAGCAGATGTGATAGCGCATGACTTCTAGAGCTAGGTCATAAACAGCAATATGTTTTCCTTCATTCTCTCTCATTCTTGCTCTCCTTTTCTCTTTATCTTCAGAATCCAGCTACTACTTTATGGGAAAGACCAGGCCACTTAAAAAGGCTCTGTAGGGTGTTCTGACCAACAAGCTCTAGTAAGTTCCCTGGCACCAACTATATGAATGAATAAGCCTTCAAATTATTTCCAGCCCTATTCTCAATTTTTCAGCTGAGGTTCCAAACACTGCAGAGCAGAAACAAGCCATCTCATGATACCCACTCTTAATCCCTGACTCATGAGAGAAAATGAATGATCACTGTTGTTTTAATCCACCACAATTTGGGATAATTTTTGTAAACAGCAATAGATAATGAATATACCCATCTTTATTAATAACTGTCTTAATCCACATGATTTTCCTGAGACCTACGTTTTACCGTTGTACTGGCTACCCCATATTTTAAGGCACTTAACACAGCCTTCAGTCTCCCAACTTTTACCAGGTAGCTTATTTTACTTTCTCTCCATAGATCTCATGCTATGAAAATTTATTTACCTAATAAGCTCCAATATAAACACATCAACTTGCTTTTATATTTCTCAGTATTCAGATATTCCATAACTTTGATCAGGCTAAAATAATTAGAAATATCTTTATTTCTAAGTTATTATTTATTAATTTTTATTTCTAAAATATCAGAAATATTTTAATATTAACCATATGTATATATAGACTCAAACTGAAAACCATTATCAAAGACAGGAAAAAACATAAATATTCCTAAACTGAATGCTAAAACTAAAGGTGTTGCTGCCACTAATAATACCTTTTACTTTAAGAACTAATTCAATGGAAACAATGAGCTTTTTAACAACCTTATTTTTTTTGGAGCATATCAACAGTAATCTTTAAAAAGTTGTCTAATGTGAACCAACAATAAGAAACTATTGCCAAACTAAAGAATCTATACTCAGAAAACTATGAAGTACTGATGAATGAAATTCAGGAAGACACAAAGAAATGAAAAAACATTCTATGCTCATGGATTGGAAGAAAAAATATTATGAAAATGTCTATACTACCTAAAGCAATCTACACATTTAATGCAATCCCTATCAAAATCCCATCCATATTTTTCAAAGAAATGGAAGAAATTATCCTAAAATTTATGTGGAACCAAGAAGACCTCAAATAGCCAGAAGAATGTTGAAAAAGAAAACCAAAGTTGGTGGCATCACAATTTCAGACTTGAAGCTCTATTACAAAGCTGTCATCATCAAGACAGTATGGTACTGGCACAAAACAGATATGTAGATCAACAGAACCAAATAGAGAGCCCAGAAACAGAACCTCAACTCTATGTTCAACTCATCTTCAACAAAGCAAGAAAGAATATCCAATGGAAAAAAGACAAGTCTCTTCAACAAATGATGTTGGGAAAATTGGACAGCCACATGCAGAAAAACAAAACTGGACCATTTCCTTACACCACACACAAAAATAGACTCAAAATGGATGAAAGACCTCAATGTGAGACAGGAATCCATCAAAATCTTGAGAACACAGGCAGCAACTTCTTTGACCTCAGTCACAGCAACTTCTTTCTAGAAACATCGCCAAAGGCAAGGGAAGCAAGGTCAAAATGAACTATTGGGACTCCATCAAGATCAAAAGCTTTTGCACAGCAAAGGAAACAGTCAACAAAACCAAAAGACAACTGACAGAATGGGAGAAGATATTTGCAAATGACATATCAGATAAAGAGCTAGTATCCAAAATCTATAAAGAACTTAGCAAACTCAACACCCAAAGAACAAATAATCCAATCAAGAAATGGGCAGCAGACAAGAACAGACATTTCTGCAAAGAAGACATCCAGATGGCCAACAGACACATGAAAAAGTGCCCCACATCACTCGGCATCAGGGAAATACAAATCAAAACCACAATGAGATACCACCTCACACCAGTCAGAATGGCTAAAATTAACCAGCCAGGAATTGACAGGTGTTGGTGAGGATGCAGAGAAAGGAGAGCCCTTCTACACTGTTGGTGGGAATGCAAGCTAGTGCAGCCACCCAGGAAAACAGTTAGAAGGTTCCTCAAAAAGTTGAAAATAGAGCTACCTGGGGTGCCTGGGTGGCTCAGTGGGTTAAGCCTCTGCCTTCGGCTCAGGTCATGATCCCAAGGTCCTGGGATCGAGCCCCACGTCAGGCTCCCTGCTTGGCGGGGAGCCTGCTTCCCTTCCTCTCTCTCTGCCTGTCTCTCTGCCTACTTGTGATCTCTCTCTGTCATATATGTAAATAAAATCTTTAAAAAAAAAAAAAGAAAATGGACCTACCCTATGACCCAGCAATTGCACATGGTCATAATAATTCCTCCCATCCCATACCTAAAGATACAAATGTAGTGATCCAAAGGGGCACATGCACCCGAATGTTTATAGCAGCAACGTATGCCAAGACATTATATAATAATATAATAATATGGATATTATTCTATATTGTTCTATGGATAGAACCCAGATGTCCATCAACAGATGAATGGATAAAGAAAATGTAGTATATATAGACAATGGAATACTATGCAGCAGCCATCAAAAGAAACAAAATCTTGCCATTTGCAATGATGTGGATGGAACTAGAGGGTATTATGCTGAGTAAAATAAGTCAATCAAAGAAACACAATTATCATATGATCTCTCTGATATGAGGAATAAGAGCGGCAGGGTGGGGGGCTATGGCAGGTAGGGAAGGAAACAATGAAACAAGATGGGATCAGGAGGGAGACAAACCATAAGAGACTCTTAACCTCACAAAACAAACTGAGGGTTGCTGGGAGGTGGGTGGTAGGGATAGGGTGGGTGGGTTATGGACACTGGGGAGGGCATGGGCTATGGTGAGTGCTGTGAAATGTGTAACCTGTACCCCTGGGGCAAATAATACACTATATGTTAATAAAAAGAAAGAAAAAGTATTGCCAAACTGACATTGCTTGGCACACTGTACTTTTATTTTGCCTACAACTTCTCCCATCTTTTTGACAAAACAGCTAGTCAGCTCAGATAAACAACTTATAACTGAATTTTCAAAAAATCTAATGGTTTTATTTGTCTGAATTGAGCAGGTGTTTAAATAACTAATCCAGTCAAAATTGTCAATAGAGCATGAGTCTGAATTTCATTCTCTACTTGCCCTTTCCATGATCTCTCTCTCTGTTTTTTTTTAAGAAGTGTTTTTACATTCAATCCAATTCAATAAATATTTACGTAATGGTGGAAAGGTGCTGGGGATACAGAAAAATATAACCCAGCCTAAGTCCTTGCCTCAAGGAGTGCATAGCTTAGAGGGTAATACAGATGAGGAAAGCCTATCCCAAAGGATAGGGGAGAGCCACATTAGCAGACTGCACACATGGTCATAATAATTCCTCCCATCCCATACCACTGTCCTCTGCAAAGTGCTTACGCCAATCCGGCCATCAGGAAGTAACATCAATTTCTCAATTACTTGAATCTGGGTGTGCTCATGTGACTTCCTTTAGCCAGTGGAATATTTCCAAACATAATACAGAAAGGGAATTGAAAAGTGCTTATGCCTTCTCCAAGATGTGATTACAAGTCTGAAACCTCTGTATGAATGAATGCAAGTCCTTCTGTGGAGGAGCAACAGAGAAGAATCAAGGATTTAATAACTTGCCAGACCCCAGATATGTGAGTTAAAGTCACCTTAGACCATCCAGCCCCATTCAAGCTGTCAGGGGACTTGGGTGGCATGAGTGAGTCCAAGCGAGACAAATGATCCCAATATCACCCAGCTTAGCCAAGCCCAAATTGCTGACCCACAAGATTGTAAGCAAACAAAACGTTGCTATTTTAAACCATTAAGATTTAGTGGTTTGTTCTGCAGTAGCAAATAATACAGTAACTAGGGTGAGGGGATAGAAAGGGTTAATCAAATCCTTAAAACCTGTGTACTAAAGAAGGAGAAAACAAAAGACAGGAAGAGGCAGGGAAGAACTGGAAGAGAATATGCTGAGTGAAATAAGTCAAGCAGAGAGAGTCAATTATCATATGGTTTCATTTTTTTGTGGAGCATAACAAATAACATGGAGGACAAGGGGAGTTAGAGAGGAGAAGGGAGTTGGGGGAAATTGGAAGGGGAGGTGAACCATGAGAGACTATGGACTCTGAAAACAATCTGAGGGGTTTGAAGTGGTGGTGGGGGGGTGGGGGGGAGGTTGGGGAACCAGGTGATGGGTATTAGAGAGGGCACGGATTGCATGGAGCACTGGGTGTGGTGCAAAAACAAGGAATACTGTTATGCTGAAAATTAAAATTAAAATAAATAAATGGAAAAAAAAAGAAGAACTTAAATTCTGAGATAAACGAGAGACCGCTTTCTTTGCAATATAGTGGATTTTGATTATGGCCATGATTACAGGTAGATAATGCAGGAAGAGTGCAGAAGCCAGCTTCTAAAATGGCCCCTTAAGATCCTTGCCCCTTTTGATCCTATGCAACCCCAACAGAATAAGGTAAAAAATAACAGCATGTAACTTCTGAGGCCAGGTCAAGTACTGCAGCTTTTAGCCTGGTTTCTTGGATCGCTCACTCTGACAGAAGCCAGCCCGTGCCAAGAAGCTACCAAGCAGCCTCATGAAGAAACCCATGAAGAGAGGAACAAAGGCCTCCCACCCACGATAAGCACCAAATGGCCAGTCATGTCAGGGCATTAGCAAATTTTTAACAGAAACTATGAGAGATAGTGAATAAGCATTGTTGTTATAAACCACTACGTTGTGGGGTGATTTGTTATGTAGCTATAGTAACTAATACAAGGGATCTGGCCATTACATTGACAAATCTGAGAAGAGGGGGTATATGGTATAATACAACAATAATTCCCCTGTTCATCATACCCCTGCTTCAATTCTTAAAAAAAAAAAAAAAAAAAAAATAGGATCACAGATCTCTCTCTGGGAAATCCTCCCCCAAAGCTGGCATTCTTATTAATTCAACAGATAGAAATTAGCTGAATGAATTATTTTTAAATGATTTTAATCACCAAATCTAACACACAATGTCTTTTTTCATTTATGAATAATTCAGCAAGTGTCAAGTAAGTAGTTGGGGGAGTAGAGAAGTTCTGGGACTCACATCTTCACAATGTTGTTGTGTCATTATAAGTCATTTCTGTTCTTTCCTATTGCTTAAAAGCTTTACATTTTAGAAGTAGTTTGTATTGGTAGAGTCTCTAAGGAAAACACAATTCTTATGACAATGATCATCATAATGTGATGTGATGAAATATCGTTCCCTAGAGTTTTTTGAAAATCAAATACGTTAATGTCAGAGAAAAGGGAAGTTCTTTTTGAAGGCAGGTAACGTGGTGGGGAACATTCTGAGGTTTTCCTGGGTCCAAATACTTCCCATAAAGTTTCCTGGCATATGATTCCTAACTCTCAGATTTATCATCCTTGGGATTATAGGGACAAAGCATAGCTATGAAGAACCAGAGAGTTATATCCTACTCTGACTTTGCCATTTTGTCTCAGCTCTGCCATTGTACTAGATTGTAGGACCCAGGTAAGTAAGTTCATCAGCCTGTACTTTCAATTTTCTCTGCTGTAAGGAAAATAATAATAGAAGAAATATTCCTATCTTCTACCATTATGTGAGCATAAAATTAAGTACATACTTACATATTTTATTTTAACCTAACCATGTATAAATATCAATTCATTGGCCAGTCTTTTGGCTCAGACTCAAGGTCTTTTCTTTGAGGTCTTAAAATTTTTTTAAGTGGAATAAAAATACAAGTACAACTGCAAAGCAATTGTTAGAAAAGAACTTTTCTAGAGCTTTATTATTTTCTCCCAATTCTTCACAATAGCATAACTCACACCTAATTTAGGTGATTTTTTTTTTCCAACTTGCCTTTATTAAGTCAGTCTTTCCCTCCAGTTTCATTTTTATGGAAATAATAATCCTATTTCCGCATTTCATTGGCTTATGCAGTCATTAAAACAATTAAATAACTATGGTAACAAGTTCAGCTGGCATACACAGCTTTGGAAATGATACTTTTATAAACACACAACTAAACTATTGAGAGCAGAAATGTGCAAGCATACCAGAAAGCAGCCCACTGTCATGAGTACTGAGGTCAAGAACTGCAGCTTCTAGCCTGGTTTCTTGGATCGCTCCCTCTGACAGAAGCCAGCTTCTGATACAGTACTCAAGAGTATCAGTTTGTACATGTTACAGAAGCGATAGAGAACACCAGTTACCTCACTAGGGAATGTAGATCGGTTGAAAGAGCTTCCACCATGTCTAGTGTGGTCTATAGAGTCAGAAAACCTTGAGTGTGCATGTCCCCTCTCCCTCTGGCTAGCATTGTGACTTTGGGCAGATGCAACATCTCTGAATTCCAGGGCTCCTACTAATAGAGTAGAGATGATGACAATACCGAGAAAAGTAATGTAAACTTGTGTCTTGGGGTTTCAATCTCTGCCATTTACCAGGTGTATAATCTTAAGCAAGATACTTAATCTCTCCAAATCTGTTTTCTCACTTATAAAATGGCACTAAGAAGTGTACTGATTTTGGGCTGCCTGGGTGGCTCAGTGGGTTAAGCCTCTGCCTTCAGCTCAGGTCATGATCTCAGGGTCCTGGGATCAAGTCCCACATCAGGCTCTCTGCTAGGCAAGGAGCCTGCTTCCTCCTCCTCCTCTCTCTCTCCCTCTACACTTGTGATCTCTCTCTGTCAAATAAATAAAATCTTAAAAAAAAAAAAAAAGAAGTGTACTGATTTTCTAGGATTTTTTGAAGATTTGATGGGAAAACACATATAAAGCAATAAACTCAGCGATTGGTAATTTGTAAACAGTAAATATTAGTTGCTATTGCTTTTGCTAGAATTGGGAAAATTAAATTAGGAAAGAATCCAAAGTATCTTATAAAGTTTCTAGTCCATAGTAGCCACTCAATAACTGGGAATATTAAATTCATATTGGTAAATGTTAATTTGATAATAGTTAAAGAGTAACTATTAGGGGCGCCTGGGTGGCTCAGTGGGTTAAGCCGCTGCCTTCGGCTCAGGTCATGATCTCAGGGTCCTGGGATCGAGTCCCGCATCGGGCTCTCTGGTCAGCAGGGAGCCTGCTTCCTCCTCTCTCTGCCTGCCTCTCTGCCTACTTGTGATCTCTCTCTCTGTCAAATAAATAAATAAAATCTTTAAAAAAAAAAAAAAAGAGTAACTATTATCACCCTTCTTTTCATGGATTATATACTGTAGAAGCTTAGTAACCTAAGGGCACAAATTTAGCCTTAGAAATAACCTTTACATTTTACATTTAAAATGCCAATTAAACTTTCTATTTTATACCGTATCCTAGCTAGATAATTCATTTTAACACACACACACAAACACACACACACACACACAAATAAATGTCCCTATGTCTTAGCAATTGAGTGACACACTTCATCCTGAAAGCCATACATGTTAGATAATACTCAACCCAGAAAGAATTCTAAATCCAGTGGTGTGTTTCAATGCCCTTAACAGGAAAAAATTCAGTTTGTTCACTCTTTAACTTATTAAAAAAATTTTAGAATTCTGTGTGTAAATCTAATACATTTTGCTGGTGCATTATACTATCATCATCTGCAAAAGAGCTAAGCTTGTCTATCTATTGCCAGCTTATTTACAAGGAGTATACAATTCTAATGTTCTTTCTAAAATACACAATCCTATAAAATGTCTAATAACATTTTGTTAAATTACTTTTGAAAACAGCAGTATAAAAAGATCCACTACTTGGGGCACATGGGCTCAGTGGGTTAAAGCTTCTGCCTTCGGCTCAGGTCATGATCTCAGGGTCCTGGGATCAAGCCCTGCATTGGGCTCTCTGCTCAACGGGGAGCGTGTTTCCCCCCTCCTCTCTGCCTGCCTCTCTACCTACTTGCAATCTCTGTCAAATAAATAAAATCTTTAAAAAGATCCACTACATCTTCGTATTTATATTACTTACAGCACCATGCTCATACACCTGGACCCACACATCACCACAGCAAAGCAAAGGAAAGGAGCCTCATCTGAGTGCTTCCTGTGGGGCTACCAGAGCCTTTGAGGGAGAGGAGGGCTGAGCGTATTTTCGACAATGGCATCTCCTTTGCCTCAACTTTCAATAATAACCCCTAAAGAAGGAAAACAAATCTAAATTGTCTCCATAATTTTCTGGTGAAAGCTGAGAAGGCTCATTCACACACAAGCTCTTCACCTTGCTGCTCTTTGCTGAGTATAAAATTGATCCATCTGTTCATCTTGTCTTATCAATTCTTATAAATTGCTTACATTCTAATCAGCCAATGGACGCTATACCTAAAATCATTAATCCTGAAAGCAAAATACGTAATTAAGGTATGCCCTCCCCACCTCCACTTCCACTGTGAAAGCACTCACTCCACAGCCTTTGGTGCAATTGTTGCTCTTAAGTTTGCTTTGTGAAGAAGGACTTGGTGACTCCTGACTCTCGAGGGTTGTTCTTTGACCCATCGCTTTTCTCCACCATCTGGCCTGTTTACTTGAAGCAAACGCCTTGGGTCAGAGGGCAGAGCAGACATGTGGAGGGACAGCTTTGTCATAAAAGCAATAAAGAATGAGTAGGCGCTTCAGAACATGGCTCTGTGCGTTTTGTTCAGCTGCTGAGCAGAATGAGGTAAGGTTAGTCATATGGCTAAAAACAAAATAAATAAAAAGTCAGTTACCACACATCCCAACAGACGGGTAAGATGCAAGATGCCTGAGTTCAAAATCTAAGTGTTGTTTCCTTTTCCATTTCTGGGAGAGTTACTTTTTATGCTTTACTGGGCACGTTACTAAACAATATGTTACACCAGACACAAGGGGGAAAGTGGTTTATAGGCTAAATTAACCAGATTGATTATTCAGGAAGAGTGTTGATAGTCCAATAATCCCCAAGCAACAAAATTAGAGATAGATAGGATAGAGTAAGGAACTAAAGATCAGGTAATCAATTTTTTCATATCCAGGGCCCATAGTATAATGAGATAATAATGATGATTTTATTCTTGATAAATTGAAGCTTTTTGAAAAGAACAACTCAGAAGTGAACACTGACGTCCATTGTGTGCACCTACTTTGGACCCCCAGACAAGGAGTACTGTGCAATGATCCTTTGTCCCTTATTTTGGCATTTGTTCTAGACATTAAGCCCCATCAAATGAGGCTTTAAAATCTTTAGCACAGAAGTGCCTTACCAAAAACCTTAAGTTTCATTTATAAAAAGTACTCTGGCTCCCCTTATACAGCTTCTCTGGATTCTGAAAATCTTTCCAACGTCTATTTCTTCTCTCTAGTTCACAAAAATCATAAATGATCATTCATTGATTCAGATTGTTTTCCTGTTGCCAAAGGACGCATTTTTCTCCACAATTCTAGAATGCACCAAGGAAAAAGAGGAGATGGAAAACCTGATTCCGCTGGATTCTGGGTGCTGTTCTCACTTGCGTACCTTTGAGGGGTTCAGGAGAAAAACAATGCCTTGAAATAGGAACTTAAGAATGATTCCTGTTTATATGCATTCTCAATGTAAAGGGGGAAAATTGCTATGCATCTTGAGAAGAAAATGATTAAAGGGAGAGTTAGTCAGCAAAAGAAAATGAAAAAGGAATTTTCCCCTCAGGAAAAAAAAAAGTAATAAAACAAAGGAAAAAGATTAAAGGAAGTCTCCGTCTTCCAGTCTGATTGTCAAGGGATAGTTCTTCACATTGCAAATACACTTTGATCCTGGAAACTCTGCATTTTTAGACTTTACCAAGTTGGTAAAAGGGATGTCCCTTGTGGAAGATTTTCTCATATGGAGCTTTTAAAAAAAAAAATCATATACATCATGACTTCCATCCCTTGCAACGTTTCTCTTGAAAAATTCATGGCACAGAGCATAGCCATTCTCTTTCCAATTCCAGACTTTCTGTAAGAGCATCTATTTGCCCAAGTTTGTCCTTGCCAGTTTCCGAATTGATCACACTATAGAAAATTTATAGATGGACATGGAGACCATACTAATGTGTCCACTTATGTGCAGAGAAGGGATTCCTAGAGTTGCTTAGAAGAAAAAGCCTTCTAGTGAAGTTCCCCCATTCAATTTAATGAACTAGTTCATGCAAGAAAGAGCACAAAGAGCAGGGGCTCTGGAAACAGACAAACTAGGGCATGAGTACCTGCACCAGCACTTACTACGGGGGTGACACTGAGCAGAGTATTCAATCACTTTGAGCCCCAATTTCCTTTTTATAAAAGCACAGATAGTAATTTCCATTTCTCAGGATTGCTGTGGAGGATGAATTGAGATAACATGGGTCAAAATACCTAGCGCAGCATACTCAGCAAAATGTTGCCTTCATTTTACCTTAGCTTTATGACAGAATTTGTGCCTCTTTCAAATGATGGCTAAATTCAAGTTTGTCCCTTGAGAAATGACCTTTTCCTTAAGAAAGACAACCACAAGCAAAAGACAATTAATTTTGCAAACTGTCCTTTGATTCTGATGTCCTCATGGGACAGTTTGGGGTTTTTTTCTCCCTAAGTCCCTCACATTTTAAGCAACTTCTCTATGGCTCTGGAAGCAGATGCATTACCAAAATTTCCCTAAAAGCATGTGTGATTTTTTTTCTATGCATGACTCTTCCTCAGGCAGTAACCACATTACTTCCAAGGCCAAGGATGAGAAGAGGACACACAAAGAGGGGACTAATGGGGCCTGAGAAAGCTGATAGGGAGCAAGAAGTGATGACCCCCCTAGCACCTTACTGGAGGAAGTAGGATTTGGGGTGGAAAAATAAAACACAGAGGTAGAATTCTGAAGGCTCAGAACTTGATCACAAGCTGTATGATTCTATATTAAGAAACCAGTATTTTAAAATCTGAGCTTTAATTAGACAAGGGAAAATGATAGGTCGATAGAAAAATCATTCCCTTTAAAAACCATAGCACCATCCTGACGATTTGCAAACCATTATTCCTGCAACATGTGTCAGGGTCCTTACCAGGAGTTCAGGGCATCCTCCTGAGGTCACTTAGTCATCTCCTTGACAATGGCCCACACGCCCAGGAGTCTTGAGTACCTGATTCCATGCTCACTATCCCAGGTCCTACTACAGACATCAGAGCTGTGTCTAACAGAACATGGACTTCAGGCTTGGTTTGATACACCATCTAGTTGTGCGACACTGGACAAGTTGCTTAACCTTTCCAAGCCTCATAAAACTGTGAAAATAACACCTATATTATGGGGTTTGGTGAAAATGAGACAAAGAAACCCAAGGAAAATTCAGACTTAGGTCCAGGAGAGCTAGGTCAGGGAATGATTGGAATGACCAGCACTGTATCTATCCAAGGTCACCTCCATCTACCCTCTAGCCTTAGTCTACAGACCTCTTTCAAACTTGTGCATCTTGATTTTTCTTCCTCTTTCCCCAGAAAAGTTTTCTCAGTGTTTCTGTATATACAAACTCATCTAAGCCTAACAAAACCCTACGAGGAAGAAAAAAGTATGCCTTATATTATAACTGAAGAAACTGAGGGTGCCTGGGTGGCTCAGTCAGTCATCTGCCATTGGCTCAGGTCATGATCCCAGGGTGCTGGGATCAGGTCCCACATCAGGTTCTTCTCCCTCTTCCTCTACCCACACCCCTGCTCATGCTTTCTCTCACTCTTGCTCTCTCTCTCAAATAAATAAATAAAATATTTAAAAAAAAAAAAACTGAAAAAAATGAGGCATGGGGTGGTGAAATAACTTGCCCATGGTTTCACATAAACAAAGACACTGAAGACTGGAAAAGTATCTGGGTCTATCTTCTAAGACATATGTAAGATCGATTTAAAAGAAAAAAAAAACCTTCTTTATATGCCTTAATGTGTAACAAACTGAGAGATGTATGTCAGAGTCAGACAGATGGATTACTGACAAGGAGCGAAAAAGGAGGAGGTAACTCAAATACAAGAAAATGGGCTACCTTGTGCATTCCTCTTGCATTTACCCTCCCTGCTAATAAAAAATTGTGGGGCATGCCCAGAACCTGCACTGTCAAGGAGCCACTAAGAATGCATGTCCTCTCCACACATATAGAACACATAAAAAGAAAGAGCTAAGGCAATGATGACAAGCCCAAAACTCCCTTGCAAATGGGATGTCAATCTTCTTAATATGAGGAGAGGAGACAGAAAGAAACAGAGAGTGACCACAGTGAAAACCCCTCCACATGAAAGGACACATGAGAAATGGGGAATAAGTGTACCCCCCCCAACATATCTGATTTCAAAATCTGGGCTCCTATCACTACACTAAAGAGAAGCAGAATAGCTCAGTACACATTATAGAATGAAATCCCCTCATCTTTAAATTTGTTTATAGATGGAAACTAAGACCCAGAGAGGGAGAGAAGGTTTATCATTCAGGATCACATAGCTAACTAATAGTTTAGCTAGGATTCGAATCTAATCTACCTCTCAAATCCAGTGCTCTTTCCACTGCTTCAGGATGTTTCTTTTCTTTTTATTTTTAATTGAAGTATAGTTAACATATACTATCCATATTAGTTTCAGATGTACAACATAGCAATTCAACAGTATATACATTGCAAAATGCTCACCATGATAAGAGTACTCACTTCTGCCACCATACAAAATTACTACAGTATTATCGACTATATTCCCTATGCAGTCCTTTTCATCCCCATCGCTTATTTTATAACTGAAAATGTATACCTCTTATCCCCTTCACCTATTTTACCTATCTCTCCCTCCCCCTTATTAGTGATTTAATCCTACCTCTATCACCCTATCATGAGTTCTTGGGCATATTCCTTTATATCAAATGCTCTGATTTCCTCATTTGCAAATAACAATTCCACATATACAGGGTTGTTGTGATGTTTAAATGGATTGACATATATAGACATCCATGATATTACTATTCTATATACATAGCATTAATACAGTAGTTGGTATATAACAATTCTCAATAAATGTTAGTGAATGTTAATATTAATACTGCCTCACTGAGAAAAAATATTCAGTGTTAGTGAGAATAGAATCTATGATTACAAATTGACTCTTTGCGTAGACCCATTTTTCAAGTATAAATTTTATGAGAAGTCAAAAATATTAATACATTGATCTTATTAGCAGTGCTTTCGCAATGTTGTGTTATAAGACACATTAGTCTTAAAAATTATGCCAATGGCTTTTGAAGTTGTAAAATATTTTTTTATTTCTTCTTAATGCTATTGTGTTTCCAGCTTATCTACAATGACTAAAGATTACTTTTAAAGCAAAAAAAAAAAAAAAAAAAAGGAAAGAAAACGAAATATGAGTTAGGCAGTGGTTAAGAAATATCTATTGATCATGTATGCCAGGCACTGGGTTAAATGACATTCAAATCAATAGGACTCTCTTCCTGGAACCAGTATAAATGGGTACAAGAAATGCATTTTTACAATAACGTAAAAACAACAGGCTGCTGATATTTTATTCATAATTATGAAGACTGCCTCTTTTCTCTCAATTTTGAGGCTTTCTTACTCATGAATATAGGCACACCCAACATTTTCTATTTTTTATGAATGGATATTCATCTCAAAATGGGAATTTTCACAAATAATCAAATGCATTATTTATTAAGCATCTAGAAGATCTGAGGGGTTTTGAACACAGTGTATTGACACTATCTCTAATGTCCACAACGGACCTGTACAACGGAATAATGCAGGCATTATGATTACCAGTTTGTAGAGAAGGAAACTGAGGCCCAAAGAGGTTGTAACTCTCTCAGGCTTCTTTGGATATCAAGCACTCTGGGTGTATTTTAAAGTGTATTTTCATCTACACAAACGAATATTAAGACACCCGTCTATTTCATAAAGCAAGGTACACCTATAAAACCATACACGCTGTTTGGTAGACCACAAGGTTTTTTAACAGCATCCCATATTTCTGTTTTGAGTCTCTTGCCACTTGGGTAAACATTGTACTTTTCATTGGATATACTGTAAGTCATTAAAGTCAGTAAATAGCAGAAATGAATAAAACAGCAACTTAGATATTTTTAACACCTCTGAGTTAAAACCACTTTGCAGTGGGGAAGAAGAACAGATGCCCGATTCTAAATGTGAGAGCCACCAACTGGGAATTTGCTAGTTGTAACTGCTGCCATCTGTTTTCCACTGTTCTTTTTACCTGCCTCTCTTAGATTTAGTATTTGAATTCTGGGCCATGGATTCTCAGTGAAAGCAGGGAAGGAGTGGGAGGGACTCCAATTTGAAATTTTCCCAGGTGCTCTCTCCTGCATTAAATCAAAGGTAACTTCTCAGGGAAAAAAAAATATCATGAGGGCGATTATTTAACAACTGCATTTTTATTCTTCTACGCATACTTTGTACTCCTATTTCCATGTGCATTTTTTTCTATTTAATCAACTTCCTGGTTTTCCTAAGGGCATTACGGAAATGCCTCTCTGATGCCAATTAGGGCACTGCTGTGTGAATTAGTTTCTTCCCTGACTGAATAAATAATTTTAGTCAAGCCATACATACATTCGCAACTCACTTAATCAGCACTTAACTAGCAGTCAGCACTAGCAGAGTGGGTCTTTCTCCCTAAAGTCAACATGTTGAGGGAGAAACTATCTGTGCCAAAGGGAAGCAGATGAAATAGACAGGTTAATAGGACTATAAAGGATAATAAGAGATTGTTCCAGTTCATCCTTCTGCCTTCAAGTAGAATTGCTTCTAAACCACACTAGAAAGAGAAAATTTGCTCTTTTCTTTTAGAAACATCTTTAGGGGAGGTTTCTCAACATTTGATTATAATTCTGAATGACATATGTGCATGTGCATATAACTTCTGGCTAACGGCCAACAAAGAACAAGAATAATCATCCAACCTGTAAATGAGCTTTCTCTTTAACTCCACACAATAAATGCGTACTTCCCGTTTTTACAAAAGAGAAATAGGTTCAGAGAAGTTTGTGTTGGAGTATTGGAAGTATGGAAGTTGGAAGTATTGGAAGTTAGGTGTTGGAGTAACACAGCTAGTTAGTGATACAACAAGACTTAGTGCCGACTTTGCCTAATTCTTTCACCCAAAATAAGAGAGGAAAGCATCAGAAGGAAGGGTTAGAACTCCAATTAGGATTTTCTTCTGCTACTTTCTTTTTATACCCTGAGTTTATTCAGAATCATGTAGGAAATTGAGAAAGTGGAAGGATCTCTCAAGCTGTATATGCAATGCAAATAACACATCAAACATCAGGCCTAAGCAAGCCTGTCCAGACCAAAACAGGATACTAATTCCCATACTTGGTATTACAGACAGAGAACGTATTTAGGACAAGCCACTCATTTTATTTTATTTTAAAAATTTTTTTAAAGATTTTATTTATTTATTTGACAGAGAGAGAGACAAGTAGGCAGAGCAGCAGGCAGAGAGAAGGGGTGGGGAGCAGACTCCCTGCTAAGCAGAGAGAATGATGTGGGGCTTGATTTTAGGGCCCTGAGCTGAGCTGAAGGCAGAGGCTTAACCCACTGAGCTACCCAGGCACCCCAAGCACTCTTTTTTTTTTTTTTTTTAAAGATTTTATTTACTTAATTGACAGAGATCACAAGCAGGCAGAGAGGCAGGCAGAGAGAGAGGAGGAAGCAGACTCCCTGCTGAGCAGAGAGCCTGATGCGGGGCTCAATCCTAGGACCCTGAGATCATGACCTGAGCCGAAGGCAAAGGCTTAACCCTCTGAGCCACCCAGGCGCCCCCCAAGCACTCGTTTTAAATAGCAAACAGTCAAAAACACAACTTTGGTTTATTTGGAACATTCTTCAACAACTGTACAATATGTGCATCAAAATACCATAGGAAGGGACGCCTGGGTGGCTCAGTTGGTTAAGCAGCTGCCTTCGGCTCAGGTCATGATCCCAGTGTCCTGGGATCGAGTCCCGCATCGGGCTCCTTGCTCGGCGGGGAGCCTGCTTCTCCTTCTGCCTCTGCCTCTGCCTGCCACTCTGTCTGCCTGTGCTCGCTCTCTCCCTCTCTCTCTCTGATAAATAAATAAAATCTAAAAAAAAAAAAAAATACCATAGGAAAATAAGGGATATCAACAGTGATAAAAGGTCAGAGATCATTACCTACTTGAGATAGTTTGGGGTTTACTAGGATGGGCCACCTGATTCCCAAAACAGACCAGTAAAGTTGATGTCTTAATACTGTGGATCTTCATTTAAGGTACAAGAATCACTGGGAGACTTGGGCAAGTGGCCCAGGGTAAATGTTTTCAGTCAATAGTCATTGTTTTATATGTTTGTGGTAACGTGACCTCTCAGGCACCACAGTGTCTATACCACATTCAGGACTGGATTGTCAGACTGGTCCCAGACACATTAGAGATCTCACTCAGAATCAAGTTTTCTAATGATTTCAAGGATACAGATAGTCAAGGGGAGACAAAGTGGTGAAAGATCTGGAACTTTTAAGGATCGTTCCTCAGGCCCTTCCTCCCTCCTTGATATGGACCTCTGCTGAGAAACAACAGTTGAGTTCTCTAAAGGAGGCTCCTTGATTTTCGCCACACTCCAGGGAGCATTTAAGTTTGGAAGCATCTCTGTTTTATACCCTAGATCAGAGGTTGGCAAACTACAACCCGCAAGTCAGCCATCTGTTTTATAAATAGAGTTTCACTAAGACACTGCCAGGCCTACTTGTTACACATTGTCTATGGCTGCTTTCCCACTACAAAGCAGAACTTAGTAGTTATAACAAAGACCATGTAGCCCCCATGACTAAAATATGTACTATCTGACCCTTTAAGAAAACATTCATCGACCCCTGCTCTAGATTATTGTATAGCCCATGTGACACTCTCCAGGGAGCCAAGCCTTATGTTTCTTGGTTTCTATTGATTATTAGTAATGCTTGGACAGAGATACTCTACTGCAGGCATTCTATAAATAATGTCTTCTTCATTTATGTCTCTTATCCTATCTACCTGGAGGTCCAGTTATCAAGGAGACTAGACCAAGATAACTGCCTTCTTTCCTTTCCCCTGAGGGCATATCTTATCCAAGTCTGGCGCTCTGGTAAAGGGAGTAAATAGATCTCAAGCCAGATGCTACAACTCCTTTGTCCCCTCCCTCAGTGCTGAAATGTCAACAAAACCAGGTGTGCCCTCAAGGAAAGGAAGAAGAGAAACAGACAAATCACAAATGATAATAACATGGAGTAAATAACACATGCATACTAAGTATATGAGGACAAAGAAGGAATTTATCATTCTAAGTTGGGAGAGGAAAAATAATAAAGAGAAAGTAGGGATTTAGAGAGTAAAGGTAAGCTTAAAAAATAAGTAAAATTTGACAAGGAAAGCTAAGAAAGGAACAGCAGAGGCAAGGGCATGGGTTTTAAAAAAATTTTTTTTTCCACAGAGTGCATTTGATGTGGGTAGGGAGGAGACAGTGAATCTGAAACGCCATTTGCAGAACACAAAGTCCCTGGGCTCTGAATTTTGGGGAGAGGGACCAAGAAGACAAAGATCAAGAGGCGGCTGAAATCATGATTTCTAAATGGAAAAGAGAATTTCCTGGCTACAAACTTAGTTTGAGGAGTTTCTGCATTTAAAAAATGAAAAACAGAAAACAACAACAACAAAACCCCACTTTTCTCACCTTACATTTACGTACTCTTGGTCACTGCATGACTCCACTGAAAACTGATATAATACTTAAAGGTTAAGCGCCACAAACAAATTTGCCTCATGACGGGAGAAATGTCAGGAAAAGGAATTAATTAAAAGAGAAAACGATGTCCTTCAGTAACCAAAGTTCCCATCTGCAGTTAAATCAAGATGTTACCATTCTAAAATGTCAAATTTATCTCTTTTGACTCACTCCAGGTTTTTAAAGAGTTATTACCTCAACATAAATTAATAACAAAATTTCTGTGAGAAATAATCTTTACTTTCTAAGTAAAGGATTTGTATCACTAGCTGAATATCACAGGAAATAGCTGGATTCCTTTATCTACACATATATTTATGCACATATAAAGCAAAAAATTAAACTACCAAAGCTTGTGTCTGTGAACAGAAACCAAACAACATTCAGTTATTCTTTCTTCTATTCATTTCTATAACATCTTTCAAGAAAAAAGATACATTTTTTTTAAGTCCAAATTTGAAAATTTTGTTTGTTTGTTTGTTTTAGTCTAAATTCAGTTAGCATTTCTGGTATAAAAAATGACCTGCTGTATGTCACTGAGTTCTAAAAGAATTTTTTTCTTAATCCAAAACCATTTTTTACTCTAAGATAGCAAAAAGTACAGTAGAGTAGTTCAATCAACAAAGAGAATGTATGCCAAGGACAGAGACTCTATTATCAAAAATAACTTACCAGAGGGAGATATAATGAAGGTTTGATACCTGTTAAGGGATTCCCTTTCTAACAAACATCATGTCCTTCTCATGAAGACCCCATGGACCCCAGGTGTTTCGTCTCCTTTCTATCCATGATGACTACTCAGATACCTCAGAGAGTCTCTCTTTATTCTCTACTTCCAAGAGGATCTCTGTTAGCTTGTATCATGAAGAGTTTTTTAATCCAGTCTCCTGGGTCCTTATTTCAATGAGAATAGTTTGTCAAATGCAAAAAAACAAAGCAAAAAATCTCCCTCAAGATTTTAGGACAACCCCATTTCACTGCACACTGAACAGATACCACATGTGGGGGAAACATTTTGTTGATAAGAGCAAATTATAGGACATGTTACTTCCTTTATGGTGCATGTTGGTTGAAACTTTGTGACCTAAATGAAAAATGCCTCTGCCCTGTCCAATAAAATGCCATCTGGGATGTAAAGGTCCAAGATGACACATCAGAACTAGCCGAATTTCTGTGATGTTTTATATGATGTACAAGAAACCACAGAGAGCCCTGGATAAATTCCTCCTAACCTTACAGAAAAGTGGATTTCCAGACCTTCATACTGAAATAACTGTAGAAGGGCTAGCACAGAGCTTCTGCAAATGGTTTTTCTCCATCCAAAGGGGATCTAAAGCAAACTTTATTTGTAATGAAAGTTTAGCCGTAAGAACAAAGTCAGTAAATATAGGGTCTCCAGATAGATCATTTAGGGCCCAAGAAATGTTATCTTTGGCATAAATATTACAAGTCTGTCATTTCCCTCTTTGGCAGCATGATTTCTGTAGGTGGCAGGAAGTTGTTCTTGCTCAGTGATTTGGAAGGTCTCAGTGTTAATCTTTTCAAGGCAAAAGATTCTTATATAACCCTAAAAGGCTTTAATAAATTGATAGAGATATTTTTATAAAATGCAGAAAATCAATATTTAATGGAATAATTTGATTCTGGAAAAATATTACATCAATGTAACATGACATCTATTTTTCCCTGAGGCATTCTCCCTGACTTGCTCTTCCGTTAACGGTTGTTATTACTGATTGTTGGGGGGGGGGTGTTTTCCCTTGCATGGTTCTTTTATTCAGAAATAGTCATCATAAATACAACAGTACAACTTCTGCCACATTCCTGTTTTGAAAATAATCTCTAAAAGCAGAGTTCTTTTTTTTTTTTTTAAAGATTTTATTTATTTATTTGACAGACAGAGATGACAACTAGGCAGAGAGGCAGGCAGAGAGAGAAAGGAGGAAGCAGGCTCCCCGCTGAGCAGAGAGCCCACGCGGGGCTCAATCCCAGGACCCCGGGATCATGACCCCAGCCGAAGGCAGAGGCATCAACCCACTGAGCCACCCAGGTGCCCCTAAAAGCAGAGTTCTAAGACCTTAAAGTAAGTGGGTAAGAAGACAAAGGAGCCCTAATTTCATATCTCAGATGATACCTTCTAGCACTAAATTTACTCACCACTCTTAATGGCTTCATTTTCAAGACGAAGTGTACAACTTATTCCACAGTTAAGACCCAATTACAACTTTTTTTAACTTCTTTTTCTATATTTAAGTAATTATTTATTCATTCACCAAATACTGGGTTCCTCCTCTATGCCAGGCAATATGTTAAACAATGGGAGCTCACAATGATAAAAAATCAAGATTCTGCCACCAGAAGATTATGGAAAACTAGCCCCTGAGATGACCAACAACCCTCCTATGACTCCTACTCCCTTGAGACTAGAATTGTGACATATTAAAATATGCTTCTAATTTCTCTTTAAATTGTTATTAAGGGGCACCTGGCTGGCTCAGTCAGTTGCGTGTCCAACTCTTGATTTCAATGCAGATCATAATCTCAGCATTCTGAGATGCAGCCCGGTGTTGAGCTCTGTGCTGTGTAGAGACTGCTTGAAATTCCATCTTCCTGTCCCCACCCCCACTTCCTGTCTCTCAGTAAATAAATAAAATAAAATAATTAAATCACTCCTAGGATGAGATTTGATCCAGAAGCTAGAAAAGAGCTGAGCTTCCTGGACATCAAGTAGTCCTCATTTAAAACAGAGCTGACATACACACTACAGCTTCAGATGGATCACTGTATATGAAAGTCACATTAGATGCTGTCCCACTGTGACTGCTGGTTCTCAAGTCACCCAAGCTCCTCCGATTCTGCTTTCCTTATGAACTCAGGTCTCTGACAGCATAAAACATTTCTGAGAAAGAAAACTAGTAAAAAGGATGTAGAGAATTATATTTTTAAAAGTCCTATTTGCTGAGGTCGAGGCAGGCTTACTTAGAAAGCCCAGATAGCTACTGCAATCCTGACCTCCAATGCTTCCAGCAGCACCCAGTGGCACAGAAGTCCGGCCTAGTAGCAGCAGCTGAGGTCATGGAATAGGATTGTTATGCACGAGTTTTCACGTCTGAGAGACACCAGGGAGCCAAGTACCGATGGAATCACACAAAGGTTTATTTGAAAAGCTTAAGCTTGGACCCAAGTATACCTGAGGCAGCGGAGTAGGGACTTGGACCCCAAGCTTAGTGAAGGCAGGGATATTTATGGGTTCTTGTTAGTAAAACAGGGTGGGGCTTCCTGCAACTAAAGTAGGGTGGGGCTTCCTGGAACTAAAGTGAAGTAAGGAAAGTTCAGCCCTTGGGCACAGGGGTCTGAGACGGCTGTACTTCTGCTAAGGCTAAACCTGAGATGGGATGGCCTTGATTTTTCTTGGCCTCCACATGATTTGAAAGGAGAACCTGGGAAATTAATTTATTAAATTATTTATGAAATTAAATAAATTGATGCTATAAGGAACTTAGAGGAATAAGAAGTGATTGCTTTTTTTTTATTTAGTGGGAAACTTCAAATTAGGAAGATCAACTCATTTTAGTAAATCAGTCTCAAATGCCAAAAGCTTTTTTTTAATTGAAAAAAATGTGAATGTGTATGGGTGCATGCATTATATGAAATAATTATGGAAACGAAAGGTGTGACCAGGATTTAAAACAAGTAAAATCACACCTCATTTGTTCACACAGTGTAACAAGTATAGAATCCCCTGCAAAAAATACCATTATTTCAAAATACTTACAGTATTTCAAAATACTTTAAAAAGGGGGCATGGAGGGGGCACCTGGGTGGCTCAGTAGGTTAAAAAGGGGGCATGGGGCGGGCGTGGGGGAGTCAGTCAGTTGAGCAGCTGGCTCTTGGCTCTTGATTTTAACTCAGGTCCTGATCTCAGGGTCCTGAGATCAAGCCCAGCATCTGGCTCTGTGCTCCAACACAGAGGAAGTCTGTGTTGAGATTCTCAAGGAAGTCTGCTTGAGATTCTTTCTCTGCCTCTCCCTCAGCCCCTATCCCCCAAACCCCACTCAAGCATATGTTCTCTCTCTTTCTCTAAAATAAATAAATAAATATCCAAAGCAAAACAAACAAAAAAACCTAAAAAGTACTTTTAAATTGTTTTAAGTTTTAAAATTGAAATAATTAGCAAGTCAGTTCTGAAACAGTCAATAGATGCATCAAAATTATAAAGTTTTCTCTAAAATACTATCGTGTAAATAACTTGCCCTCTGTAATATAAAATGTGCCAACTTCTGACCTGTGAACTGAAATGGCCTGAGAGGATAAGACTTCTCCATAGTTAATCATCCTGCCCCATCTATGCCTACTGCCAGATGCATTTATAAAGGTGATTTTTAACTGTTCCTTTCTTTCCTCCCTATCTGGCTATTTATAATAAAAAATAAGGAATGCGTCAAGTTTGCACTATCTCCCTAATTCTAGAAGCAACCTTTGTTCTTATCATCTGGAGACTCTCAATCCAGAAATTGCCCCTGAGCAAATGTACAGACAGAAACAGAGAAGCTAAGAGATTCAAACAGAAAGAACAGTAGTCCAAATGAGATCACACTTTCTATTTTAAAATTACTTCAATCCACTTGAATTTAACATAAGAGATTTAAGTAAAACCAAAGAAACTATAATTTAAACACCTATTATTTGTCAGCATATAATTTTTGTTCCTAAAAGATTCTTTTGAAGTTTTGGGGGAAAAAATCTTAAAATATTAAGAGACAGAAATCATTTTTTCAGGAAGAAAAACAAAACCTCATGACTTGAATTTAGGCCTGACCTTGAACCTCTACCATAAAAGATGAGAAAAATTAGCATTAAAAATACTAACAATTGGGGCCTCTGGGTGGCTCAGTGGGTTAAGCAGCTGCCTTCTGCTCAGGTCATGATCCCAGGGTCCTGGGATCCAGCCCTGCCTCAGGCTCCCTACTCAGTGGAAACCCTGTTTCTCCCTCTCCCATTCCCTCTACTTGTGTTCCTGCTTTCACTGTCTCTGTGTGTCAAATAAATTAATAAATTCTTTTAAAAAAAATTAAAATCATTACTTTCTCTTTAAAAGAAAAAAAAATTCCTATCTCTTCTCCCCCTACCTTGTAATATTTACTTGTTAATTACAAGGCTTATATCACGTGTATTATGTTGTGCGGGGGAAAAAAAAACCCACAGTTATTTAATATTATGTAACTGTGATATGCTTTAGTATAATTATGTTTCAGCACATTCAATATATAAATAATTATCTCAGTATATTCAATGCCCAGCATGGGTCTGCCATCCTGAGTTTTTAAATTTGCTCTGTATCATTTTCACTAGGACATCACTGTCCAGTTTTTTTTATTTTTTCCAACCAAGATTCATGAATACCTTATTGTTAGACTTCTTATTTACTTGAAAATGTCTGCCCACTGCTTTCATACTTGAAAGAAATTTTGGTTGGGTGTTAAAAATACTGGGACACAATGCCTTCCCTTAGAATTTTATAGACAGTAATCCCCTATCTTCTCACTAAGACTTAATGGAGAAATCTGAGGCCAACATTACTTTTTGCCCATAAAGGTGACTTGTGTTCTTTGCTTGGACATCCATAAAATTTTTTATCTTGATGTTCGATAACTGCATGATAGTATGTAAGTTTCCCCTGGGACATGGTATGCATTTTACTAGCTGTAGAACATACATTCCATGAGAATAGTCACCTTTTCTATCTTTTCCAATACTTTGTTCCCAGTGCCTAGAATGGTACCTGACAAAAACTAGCCATTTAATTAATATCTTATAATAAAACAGTAATGCAAGTATTTATTTCAGAAAACTTTTCTTCTAGTATATCTTTAATTATTTTTAATACTTCATTTACCTTTTTCTTCTTTAGGACCAGTAATTATGCATACATATAAACTCCCCAATATATCTTCCATATTTACTGACCTTATTATAATTTTAATATTTACACATATTTTATATAATCTGACCTACCACAACCCTGATTGCATATATTTTTCAGTTCTATCTTTCTCTGTTGCTTTTAATGTAGTTCCCAACTTAAAACATTTCAGGGATTTTTTTTTCCTTCTATACTTTTCCTGTTTAACTGCCTATTCAATCATTCTACCTAGATATCAGGAAGGAACTTAAAACTCCACATGCCCCAAACCTAATTTATAATCTTCCCCAGAATCCTAGCGCACCTCTCTCCATAAATAACACCATCTATCCAATTCTATTAGGTTTAAACTTTACCAACTGAGCCACCCAGGCGTCCCTCTATTAGGTTTAAACTTTAAAATTATTTCAGGATAATCTTCTTTTATCACCCCATCTCAATCATTAAGCTAACTCCTATTCCAGGAAATACTTCCTATAAAACATATCTTCAATTTTTCTACTTCTCTCCATCTGTTCTGCCACCAAATCATCTTCACCATCAATATCTCTTGCTTGGATGTAGGAAGCAACTGGACTTGTGGACACTAGAGTACAGGGTTTACATTTTGTCAAAATGAAAAATTGGGAACATCAGTAAAACTAAGTGTTTTACAAAGTTTATCCCTTAGTCCTTCCAACCTTCTGAGGCAAGCAGGGTAAACCATTTTGCACATGGATAAACTGAGAAGTTTCTCAAAGTCACAGAGCTAATAAATGATGGAGCTTAGATTCAAACAGAATTGAGTTTGAAGATACAAAGGTGCCTGGTTGCCTCAGTCAGTTAAGCATCTGACTCTTGATTTCAGCTCAGATCATGGTCTCAGGGTTGTGAGAGTGAGCCCCACATTGGGCTCTGCACTTAAGATTCTCCCTCTCCCCCCCATCTCTCCCTCCCTACCTCCCTCTCTAAGAAAAAAAAAATCCATATTATGTTGACTCTCAATGAAACCATAAATAATAATGATGAATTCAAAATGCAGAAAGAAGAGGTGAAAGTCAAGGATGTTGTTTTGATAAATAACTATATCTGAGGATAGGAAAAAAGATTCAGTTAAGGTACCAAAGGGGAGGAACGAACCATTTTTAGTTTTCAGAATCAGAGGAATGTCTCTTGAAACACATAATAAGTGCCATTCTTTCGTAGTGATTAGAATGGACTTCAGTTTGCAAAGCATCCAGGCATGGTGATTGCATAATATGAAAGCAAATGTAGCACATATATGTTCTTTGTTTCAAGAAATTTGCTCATGAAAAGATGAACAGAACATTATATCACAAAGGAGGGCAATAAATAAATAAATAAAAAGGAATTGCTAAGAGAGGAGAGACATTTATATGTTCACGTCCGGGGCGCCTGGGTGGCTCAGTGGGTTAAGCCGCTGCCTTCGGCTGGGGTCATGATCTCGGGGTCCTGGGATTGAGTCCCGCATCGGGCTCTCTGCTCAGCGGGGAGCCTGCTTCCTCCTCTCTCTCTGCCTGCCTCTCTGCCTACTTGTAATCTCTCTCTGTCAAATAAATAAATAAAAATCTTTATATATTCACGTCCATGTAGAAAAGACTGCAGGTCCAACGTACTCCTATCTCAGCCATCTGAACAAATCACTTAGTCTAAGCCCTGTTCACCTGTTTGGAAAATGACATTTAAAACACCCACCCCAACTATCTCACAATTATAAGGATTATGTGAATAGTATTTGTGAAAACTCAGCAGTGCTATGCAATTATAAAGTATTTTCATTACAAAGCACATATAAATATCAATATTTTTTCACATACATAAAAGAAGCAACTTAATATACAGGCTTCTACTCTGTGCAAGTTCTCTGATAAGACTATCATATGTATGTGCCTACTGAAAAAAGGGTCTTCAGTTGAATTTCTAAAGTAAATAAAGTCAATTTCTACATAGTAAACTAAATCAGTTGTGTCATGTAGCCAGTTTAATTTGGTTCGAAATACATTTAAAACCAGCAAGCAATCTGTAATTTGGTCATGTATTTTTTTATGTCACAGTTATTGATGGAATGCCAGTTAATGTCTACAATAGGGACAAACAATTGACAAATTCATTAATCAGAATTCCATTAGCACATCAGTGGTTGAATCCAACAAAAAAAATCAGCCTTTATTAGTATCAGTCAGCATGTAGGCTTGAATTTCCTCATGTGTAATTAATTTTAACAATGTTTAATTTTGCATCAACGATGAAACATCAGTTGTACCCAATATCTAAATATAGTATTGTGCTTTAACTTAAAAATGATGACTATTTTTACCTAGGGAAAAAATCATTTTACCAAAAATGATGTGCCTTGTAAGTGTGGAGCAGAATATGATTTTCAGAATATAGTCATTAGCCTTCACAGCCACAATCCTTAAATAGTTCTCTATCTAGATATGCCCTTTTATATATTCAATATATGTCCTAGATATTCAAGAAGTAAAATAATTGAGTCATTAAAAGTATAATCTCTGGAATACAGCAGTCATAGTTTCAAATCCTGGCTCTACCACCTAGTAGCTGTAAGACTTGGGAAAAGTATATAACTTCTCTGAGTTTCCTTATTTATAAATAAAAATGATGATGATGATGATGATAATTACCACCTCATATTGTTGTGAGGGTTGGGTGTCTTGAGGAATCTGAACTCTTAGAATAATATCTGGCAAGTAGTAAGATTTGTTTAAATATTAGCTATTTTTTTTTCTCTTTTTTTTCATAGTTACACAGTAAAATGGGACTCCGGAGGCAAGGATTATTGGTCAAAATTAGATATGCAGGAATTTTATCAAAGAGTTTTTCAGGAACAATGCCTGGGGGGGAGAAGTTGTGCTGTAGTCTTTGCAACAAAGGCCTACACCAGTCCTATAGTGAATTCTAAAACTGGGACGGCCCATCAGAGTTGTTCCAAATTAGGGTAGAGGTAGACCAAGATTTCTGTTTAAAATATTTATTTGTTTGTTTGTTTGTTTGTTTGAGAGAGAGACAGCACGTGCAGGGGGAGGTATGAGAGCATCTTAAGCAGACTCTGCATAAGAGCAGAGCCTGACAGGAGCTGGATCCCATGACCCTGAGATCTGGATGGGAGCCGAAACCAAGAGTGATGCACCACTAACTGATGCACCACTCAGGCACCCCAAGGACTAAGATTTTATACCTCCACTAGAGCAGATACTGGATTCAGACTGCCCACAAAACTGAGATGTAATCTTGGTCAAGAGTTTCTTTAGCTGAGGGCAATTCTTAGAGAGGGATTCATCTGAGACCTTTTAGTCACCAATATTTCTTACAGCTTGGGAATAAGTGCCTTGGTCCTAAAGAGAAACCTGGGAGACACACCCCAGCACCCACTGTTGCAAGTTACCTAAACTTTTCACTAGTAAATAAGCTGTAGTATACTAAAGCACTATTCAGATCAAGGAAAGATATTTTTAAATTACAGAACACATGCTGAAATATTCTTAAAATATATTTGATTATTTTAACAGATTCTCACTTAAGGTAGAAACCAGAGTTCACGATCTTAAAGTCTTTTCACAATTAAGGAAGTGTGGAGTGTGTGTGTGTGTGTGTATGTATTTATCTGAATATATATACATATATATATATATTTTGAAACTGCTATCTCTAAAAAGAAATCTACCAGGAAAATAGTCATTAAGATTATAGGATATATATAGTCATTAAGATGATAGGATATATATATACAGGATATATATCCTATATATATATAATCATATACATATGATTATATATGATATAATTATAGGTTATATATAATATATAGGTTATATATAAAGATTATAGGATATACATATATATATATGATATAATCTTAGGATATAGGATATATATTCTATAATCTTAATGACTCTTGTTGGGTCCCCCAATAATGGGTCGATGGTCAAAGGAGTGAGACTGATACAAAGCGAAGGTCAAGCAAAACTTTATTTCGCGCCAAGCATCAGGAATCAAACTGACTAGCCAGGGCCATCTCTTGCAAAGAGGCGACAACCCTCTGCCTTACCGACTAGCTTTTAAGGGCAAAGGCCATGTGGTTGGGCCTGGCCACGCACAGGTGGCCGATGAGATTGTAACACAGAGAAAGCTGCACAGTCCTGCTAGGTAACACGTAAGTGACCAATTGAATTACAATTTACCCTATAGTATATATTTGAACTAGCCTATCACCTTGGTCAAATTCCTTTTGGGTGCCCAAAAGGCACCCAAAGGGCGGGGCCCATACTCCTTGGTAGCTAGGAGACAATATGCGGCCCCCACTGATTGAATGCCTCCACCTGGCCTGACCCACCATTGTATTTGGACTTTGTTACCTGGAACGGTTTCTGGGACTTGTTTTTAAATAAGTTCCCTGAACGGGAGGGGGGCAGGGTCAGGATGGAGCTGCTCTGGCTAAATAGGCCCTTACACTCTTACTTTCCTAGTAGATTTCTTTTTAGAGATAGCAGTTTCAAATTTAACCCAGTGCAGGTAAAATTATTATAAACTCAGCCCTACTGGAGACTATTTCAATAAAGTTTCATTGTTTTCTCATCACAGACAAAAGTGCTTCAAGTACTTTGCCTGAAATGAAAGAGAACATTTCCTCCTTAGCTAGTAGGAGAAAACTTCCTGGAGAAGGTTACATTTAGCAATGGGAAAAGTGGAACTTGCAGAGATGCAGAAGTCCTTAACACAGATGTAAATAGAGTGAATTTTCAAAATTCTGAGATGGATAATCAGGCACATAGGAGAATGAGTCAGTATGCCTCAGTGGCTATTTTGGGAAAGCCTGATTAAGAGATTTAAACCAAGAGTTTTGTTCTTATGCCTAAGGTAATTAGAGTTTTCAACAGAAATGTAAAAAATGTTGTGGTGAAAGCAATGTTCAGACAAAAGAAATGTGATGATAGCGTTCAATATTGATGATAGGAGAGTACACTGGGGCTTGGAACTTGACGAAAGCGAGGATAGAAGCATTCCATTAAAAATGACCAGTTCACAAAAAAAAAAAAAAGACCAATTCACAAGATATCAATATACCCTATGAAAATCAAGAAAAACAAGATATAAGAAAGTGTTCTATATTTAAATTCAGACTCACTATGAAGGATATTAAATTAGGAGAAGTCAAAATTATTTAACTTTTCTCAGGGGGAAAAAAATGTAGTTGAGAATGAGATTCCCAAACCAAAAGTGAAATAAAGTTGAGTTTTGTTTTTTTTTTTTTTTGTCTACATAACTGCAAATTTGCATTGAATGGAGAAGGAGAAAACTAGGAGACATAATTGTAGCTCAAATACTAAAAAATCCAGCAATTCAGAAGAATACACAGAATCTTAAGTCATAAAATTTTAAAACAAAAAGTGACTAAATTCATGTAGGAAAAAGGATTCTAAACTACCTTTTTTAAAGTTTTTTTCAGTTACTTAATTAATTAATTTATTTTAGAGACAGAGCACATAAGCTGGAAGAGGCAGAAGGAGAGAGAGAATCCCAAGCAGGCTCCATGCTCAGCTCCAACTGAGACACCCAGGCATCCCTAAACTACTTTTAATCGCATAACATTTTCTGGAAAAATGAATGAGCTCTTTTTCAGCACATATATGTGTGTGTATATATATATATATGTATATATATGAGATAAATGCATATTTGTATATCTGTATATATGTACATATGTATATCTCTTATCTATATATGAGATAAATGCACATATATATGAGATAAATGCTTATCTGTATATATGATAATGCAGTTATCATGCTTGAAGTAATGAACAATGGCAGGGAGTCCAAAGAACTACTGTTCAGGTTTATCTTCTTATTTTTGGAATAAAAATTAATAACCCCTGTTCTAACTCAATAGTGTACAATTTATATATAAAGAGAAAGCTAAGAAGATCAACTAACTTACCTAAAGTTGAAAAGAATGTATGGCAAAGCTAGGACTAGGACTAAGTACTAAACAACTTCATACAAAATGTTCTTGCCTATATACAACTTGTCTTCATACAAAATATTCCTAGACAAGATCTTACTGTCATTGAAGGGGAAATATTAACCATATATGAAACAATATAACATAATTTTAAAATGGTAAATATTAGTAAGATATAAAAGCCTAGACATTGTTTATATTTTCTAGTAACATTTAAATTTGTCAGAAAATATCTACCAAAAACATTCAAAATGCCTTTCACTCAGCAATTGCACTTTTAGAAATGTATCCTACAAGTTTATACTTACAAAAGTTTATAGAAATTCAAGTACAATGATGCTCACTCACTGCATGCCATGTAAAATAGCTAATGACTAGGAATAGGCTTTATGCCTCTAATAGGGGTCTGAATTTAAAATATATTATATCCTTAAAATCAAATACTATCCAAACATTAGAAAAATGGAGGTACATTTATTTGAGTTATATATAGAAAGACTATAAAATATATTATTGAAGGCTTCTGTTCTTTGAGATTTGATGGGCTAAATATTCTGAAAGATCCCTATGTTACCAAACAACTAGATGCTCTGTAAAACATTCTGCATGGATAGACACCCAGGAAGTAAGAAATTTCCAAAGAGAAGAAATAATCCTATGAGCTGAAACCTGATTGGTGATTGGGATACAAAAGACAGGCATACCAGATGGATATATGCTATTAATACCACAATCAAGAGGCAAATGCCTTAATCTGAAGGTCAAGAGTATAAACCTGAGAATGCTGGATTAAACTAGAGATCCTAGAAGGGAGTGAAGTAGAACCAGGTTAGGAATAGTTCTAGCCTTCTGCAAAAAAACAAATACAAACCATTTATGTAGGAGAAAATTTATAAATTCAATGTTTACATTTTCCACCAATTAAAGGCAATAAAATATGATATCACAAACATCACAGTATGTAATTTTTAAAAATGTATTACAAATATCCCCTGGGGATAAAAATATATGTTTATAAAAAATTAAAAATTAAAAAAAATAAATAAAAAATAAAAATGTATTACAAATATCAAGCAGATTTGAATAAGAAAAGAAATGAACATATTTTATAAAAGTTCTATTCATATCCCATATCTCAACAATTGGGTGAAGGGTAGAAAAACATCCTAGGGTGCCTGGGTGGCTCAGTGGGTTAAGCCGCTGCCTTCGGCTCAGGTCATGATCTCAGGGTCCTGGAATTGAGTCCCGCATTGGGCTCTCTGCTCAGCGGGGAGCCTGCTTCTCTCTCTCTCTCTCGCTGCCTGCCTGTCTGTCTACTTGTGATCTCTCTCTGTCAAATAAATAAATAAAATATTTTTTAAAAAAGAAAAAGAAAAACATCCTAGATCGCACCACACCCAATTAGTTTAAGGCTGAATTATATCCAGTGTTGTGGGCTGAATTTTTTTCCCCTCTCCCTTCACATTCATATGTTGAAGCCCAAAACCCAGTACCTCAGATATGACTATATTTAGAGATAGGGGCTTTAAAGAGAAGATTATGTTAAAATAATAAGGTTGTTAGGGTGGGCCCTAATTCAATCTGATCAGTGTCCTTGTAGGAAGAAACTATTAGGATATACAAAGAAACACCAAGGATGTATGTGCCCAGAGGACCACCAACTGAAAGAGTAGCAACAGGGTAGCCATCTGGTAGCCAAGGAGAGAGGCCTCATAAGAAACCAATCCTAATAACACCCTGACCTTGGACTTCTAGCCTCCATAACTATGAGAAAAACAAAACAAAACAGAACATTTAGTTATTTAAGCACTACCCCCAATCTATGGTATTTTAACAGCTCTAGCAAACTAACATACCAGCCCCCCATTATATGCTGAAGTCCTAATTCCTAGCACTTGTGAATGTGACTTATTTGGAAATAGGCGCTAAGCAGATATAATCAACTTAAGATAAGGTGATACTGGATTAAGATAGGTTCTAAATCCAATCACCTCTATCCCTCTAAGAAGACCATATAAAGAAACAGAAACACAAATAAAAGAATGTCATGGGAAGGGTATAGAGAGTGAAGTAATTAATCCATAAGCTAAAGAAGGCCAAGGATTTCTGGCTACCGCCAGAAGCTAGAAGAAAGACATAGAAGAGATTCTCCACTAGAGTCTCCAAAAGGAATCAACCCTGCTAACACCTTGATTTCTAATCTCTAATGTCCAGAGCTTTGAGATAATAAATTTCTATTGTTCTAAGCAATCCAGGAGCCCTAGGAAAGTATGATACCCCTACAGCTGAAGGAGGATCACTGAGAAAACCACAGTCAAAGACCTAAAAATACAACACATGCCTATGACTGAGGCTGAAACAGAACCTGTGAAAGCACTGCATCACATCCCCCATCCCACCCCACCCCCACACAATTGAGAAAGAAAGAACAAAGTAAAAAGTAGTAACAGTAGTGTACTGCTGGAGAAGAGGCAAGAGCATAAACTCTCTGAGCTACAATTTTGACAGAATGTCAAAAGCTGAATGTAGAACAAATACATTGAGAAAAATCCTCCATCAACTCAATCCCCACCTTAAGCACAAAGTAATACAAAAAAAATGGAAAACTTAGGAACACTCTGGAAATTATACCAAGAAGAAAATGCAAACCTATCTCAACTACTAAATAGGCTTACAAGGTCTAGCAAAAAGAAGCAGACCCATTTGCAAATTTTAATATTACTAACCTCAATCTCTAGTACCCCACACGATATGTATAGTTTCAACCAAAATTATTACAAGACACACAAAGAAGAAAAAATAAGATATACAATGTCAAGAATAAAAACATTTATCAGTACCAGATTCAGATGTGCAAGATGCTCAAACTATCAGAAAGGATTTGATATAACTTTGATTAATATGTTGACCCTTAAAAAAAAAAAACTATTTACCAGCAAAAGAAGTTTATTTAAGAATAGCAGAAAAATTCCCACTAGGGACAAGCAAACTACGGTGAAAAATAAGCAAGTCTAGAGAACAGAGGTGAGGCATTTGCTTTTATGGTGGAAAGAAGGACACTGAGAAGGACTACTTTGTTGAGATCTCATTGACTGGGCTGTTGCTGGGCAAGGAGAAAGTCTTTCTTCCTCCTGCTTGGGTATGTAAAATAAGCATCCTCCTATTGGGGAATACAAGGTATGTTTCTTATAGCAAGTGATAGGGCATGAGAGTTTCATTCTTCTACATATAGCTGTATGTAGCTATATGTAGCTACATATTTTCCCAGCACCATTTTTTCCAGTCTTTTTTCCACTGTATATTTTTTCCTGCTTTGTCAACGATTATTTGACCATAGAGTTGAGGGTCCACATGTGGGCTCTATAATATGTTACACTGGTCTATGTGTCTGTTTTATGCCAGTACTATGCTGTCTTGATGATCACAGCTTTGTAATAAAGCTTGAAATCAGGTAACGTGACGCCCCTAGTTTTGTTTTTCTTTTTCAACATTTCCTTAGCAATTCGGGGTCTCTTCTGATTTCATACAAATTTTAGGATTATTTGCTCCAGCTCTTTGAAAAATACCAGTGGAATTTTGATCGGAATGGCATTAAAAGTATAGATTGCTCTAGGCAGTATAGACATTTTAACAATGTTTATTCTTCCGACCCAAGGACATGGAATGGTCTTCCATCTTTTTGTATCTTCTTCTATTTCTTTCATGAGTTTCATCCTTTACTTCTTTGGTTAGGTTTATTCCTGGATATCTTATGGCTCTTGATGCTATGATAAATGGAATCAATTCTCTAATTTCCCTTTCTGTATTTTCATTGTTAGAGTAGAAGAAAGCCACTGATTTCTGTACATTGACTTTGTATCCTGCCACATTACTGAATTGCTATATGAGTTCTAGTAGTCTGGGGGTGGAGTCTTTTGGGTTTTCCATCTAAAGAATCATGTCATCTGCAAAGAGAGAGAGTTTGACTACTTCACTGCCAATTTGGATACCTTTTATTTCTCTTTGTTGTCTGATTGCTGTTGCTAGGACTTCTAATACTATGTTGAACAAGAGTAGTGAGAGTGGGCATCCTTGTTGTGTTCCTGATCTCAACGGGAAGGCTGTGAGCTTTTTCCCATTGAGGATGAGATTTGCTGTGGGTTTTTCATAGATAGATTTTATGAAGTTCAGGAATGTTCCCTCTATCCCTATACTTTGAAGCGTTTTAATCAGGAACGGATGTTGGATTTTGTCAAATGCTTTTTCTGCAACAATTGAGAGGACCATGTGGTTCTTCTCTCTTCTCTTATTGATTTGTTCTATCACACTGATTGATTTGCGAATGTTGAACCATCCTTGTAACCCAGGGATGAATCCCTCCTGGTCATGGTGGATAATCTTTTTAATGTGATGTTGGATCCTATTTGCTAGGATCTTGTTGAGAATATTAGCATCTATATTCGTCAGTGATAAGGGTCTGAAATTCTCCTTTTGGTGTGGTCTTTGCCTGGTTTGGAAATCAGTGTAATGCTGCCGAGGCCTATTTTTGAAAAGCTACTAAAACTTTTAAGTTACTTAAGGTTTCATATATAAAATCTATACACAAAATCAATAGTATTTCTATACACTAGCAATGAACAATTGGAAATTGAAATTTTAAAAGTACCATTTATAATAGCATTAAATACTATTAAATACTTAATATTTAATATTTATTATTTAATACTTAATATTTAATACTAAATACTTAATATTTAATAGTATTTAAGTCTAACAAAATAGATTTAAGTCTAACAAAATATGTGCAAGATCTATATGCTGAAAACTATAACACTGATGAAAGAAATTTAAAAAGATGTAAATAAATGAATAAACAAGCCACTTTTATTGGACTGCATGGAAGCCTCAATATGGTTAATATGACATTTCTCACCAAATTGCTCTATAGATTCAATTTAATTTCAATCAACATTCCAGCAAGTTTCTTGTAGAAACAGACAAGCTAATTCCATAACTCATATGGAAAGTAAAAGAACTGAATAACCAAGGTAATTCTTTAAGTACTACCCTGAACTCAAAACTCATTTTAAAGCATGAGGACCATATGGTATTAGTAAAAGAGTAGGCACATAAATTAATGTTTGATTTTTTAAGGATAATGCAGAAGTAGATCTCACATATGTGTTCATATATGTGAACATGTTGAAAATTATCAATTTTCAACAAAGATTCAAAGACAATTCAATTGAGAAAGAATTATCAACAAATGTTGCTGAAATAATTGGTTATCCAAATGCAAAAAAATGTGAATTCTGATCCCTACCTCACACAATACACTAAAATTAATTGAAAATGGATGACTGACATAATTGTAAAATCTGCAACTATAAAACTCCTAAAAAAAAAAATGATCAAGAATCTTTGTGACTCTGGAGTAGACATTAATTTATTTATTAATTTAATTATCAGATAAAACTGCAAAGCATGAACCATAAAAGAAAAAAATGATACAGGATATAGCAAAATTAAGAACTTCTGCTCTTCTAAAGGCTCTATTAAGAGAATAAAGAAATGGGGCGCCTGGGTGGCTCAGTGGGTTAAGCCGCTGCCTTCCGCTCAGCATGATCTCAGGGTCCTGGGATCGAGTCCCGCATCGGGCTCTCTGCTCAGCAGGGAGACTGCTTCCCTCTCTCTCTCTCTGCCTGCCTCTCCATCTACTTGTGATTTCTCTCTGTCAAATAAATAAATAAAATCTTTAAAAAAAAAGAGAGAGAATAAAAAAGTAAGTTACAGACCAAAAGAAAATATTTGAAAATTACAAAAAAGATTTGCATCTGTGCATAAAAATTCTCAAAGCTCAATGAGAAAATAAACAACTCATTTTCAAAAGGGCAAAACATTCAGACAATTCACCAATGATAGAGGATATATAAATGTTGTGTTTGTGTGTGTGTGTGTGTGTGTGTGTGTGTATGGCAACTAAGCCATATATATATATATACACACATATATATGTATCACAACTAAGCCATATATATACACACACACACACACATATATATATACACACATATATATGAAAGAGATCCAACATCATTCATCATTCAGAAAATGTAAAATAAAACCCAATGCAATACCACAAAGAAAAGAATGGCTAAATTTGAAAAAAAAAAAAATTACTAACAATATTAAGTGCAAAGGAAGATGAAGAGTATTGATAAATTCCCTATGGAAATATTAAATGGATGGCCCTTTTGGAAATACTAGCTTAATACAAAGTTTCCTACAAAGTTAAATATACACTTGCCCTATGACCCAGAAATCTCACTTTTAGGTATTTACTTAGGTAAAATAAAAATTTATGTTCACACAAAAACATATATACAAAGATTTATACCTGATACATTTTTATTGCCAAAAACTGGAATCATCCCAAAATGTTCTTCAGCTTGTGAATCAATAAATTATAGTAAGTACATAGCTATGAGAGAATGCCATTTAATTATAAGAAATGAACTACAGGGTTGCCTGGCTGGCTCAGTTGGTTAAGCCGCTGCCTTCAACTCGGATCATGATCCTAGGGTCCTGTGACCAAGAGCCACATTGGGCTCCTTGCTCAGCAGGGAGCCTGCTTCTCCCCTGCCTGCCATTCCCTTTGCTTGTGCTTGCTCTCTGTCTCTCTCTCTCCCTCACTCTGTTTCAAATAAATAAATAAAATCTTCAAAAAAAAAATGACTACCGATACATACAAAAACACGTATGAATCTCAAATGCATTATGCAGAGTGAAAGAAAGACTCAAAAGAAAGACCACATAATGTGTGATTGCACTTATATGGCATTCTGGAAAGGGCAAAACTATTGAGAAAGAAAACAGATCACAGAGGTTGCCAAGGGCTCAGTGTGGGAAAGGGATTGACTACAAAAGAGCATTTCAGAGGTGACAGAACTGTTCTGTATCTTGATTATGATGGCGTAACCATTTGTCAAAACCCACAGAATTGTACACCACAATGGATGAAATTTACTCTATGTACATCATACTCAATTTTAAACCATACTCAAAATAAAAAGAATATACACTTAAATGATTAAAAACATTTTAGAAAAGGAAATGATAAAATTCAGGTTACTGGGTATCTATAGGTAGGAGAAAATGGACAAGATAAGGAAGAAACATAACCATGTAAGTAATGGTTTAGGTTTAATTGGATGGTGGATTCACTAGTGTCAGTTATTGTTATGCTGCATTACTTACATAACTGTAATACCCATATTCTTTTACATTTGACAGAACAAAAGGATTTAATTGAAATGAAAAACAACAAAAAAAGACACATTATTTGAGAAAATGAGGTGGACATCACCTATTCCTTGATGACAGAATATTAGGTTGAAGGGTGTGTACATTTTAAATGTCCAGGATATACATTAGCACATTTATTTATCTAACAAGTTTCTTTCCTATAAAAATTAATACATTTGTGCATTTTTAAAAATGACTTAACACTTTATTCTAACTCCTAATTTAGAAAGCTTTAATTTCTGAAAACAAAATACTCTTTCTCATATCTTTTTGATTCCATCACTTCCATTTTGAATTTCAACAAATCCAGTGCAATTTCAATATTGTGTGCTGTTAAAGCGTTCCTAAAACTTAACAGTCTTCTTCTGAGGTACATACGTGAATTGCATACATAATACTGGGTATCTTTACACAGTTACACCAACTCAAGAATTATGATCATTCATTCATCACATATATATTTTAAAAGAAGAACCCACCCTGCTCAATCATGCAAGAATTCACGGCGGGATCTCCAAACCCTCCAAGTCTCTTAGACTAAATATTTCATATACTCTTTAGTAAGGGTATTACAAATGTGAATCACCTTCTCCTTAATTGTCAATATATGACTGCTAAAGACACGCAGACAATTGACGTACTGCTCTGCTACTTGCTGCTCAGAGGGTTAGAAGTGCAGCTGTCACCCAGATACTGGTGATCAGATCAGGGGAGCAATCAGGCCAGGCATGCACAAATTCCATTATCCTCTCAGCCTTCACCCTAATCCTGCCATCCCACTGAGAAGGGCTGTCAGAGGAAGATTCTGCAAGCACCCCAGCTGCAAGTTCTCCGTTAGTTCTCAGTAGCAGCCATCAGCAACACTCCACCATGGAGTCTCATGGGAAAAGCTGGTCCTCAGCTTTCATCTACAGATATTAAATCAAGCAGTTGTGTTCGGTTTGTTTTTTTAAGTCTTTGCGAATCTTCCCTCCCTCCCCTTCCCAACCCTCTATCCCTAATGTGACTTATTTATATTTTTAAAAGCTTTGCAGGCAGACTTTCCAGTTTTTTATCATGGACTAAAATCCATCTGAGTTAAAATCGTTCAAGACTTTATGCATGATGGGGAGAAAGGGACTGTGCAAATTAATGCATTCATTCCAGATTGTATTTAGCTAACATCTTTCTTCACTTGAGCCTAACAGCTCGAGGGTTGCAAAATTATTGCATCAGCTTGACTGTGATGCTTTGTTCATTTAAAAAAAATAAATCTTTATGCTCTGGTATCACCCTACTTTAAAATACTATTACAGTTTCCTAGTGGCTACACAGTCAAAGGGACTGTGTAGTTTCATTTAATCTCTTTGACTCTTCAGAGATCTGCATACCCTACCGTCTCCATTACCTCAGGAATTATGATTGGATTTAACCTTCTGCTCATTGAATTAGTGTCAGCTATCATTCTTAGTGTACATTTGTTAAATTCAATCTCTCCTATAGGGGAATGCCGGGCAGAGAAAGGATAAGTGTATTAAATAGTCAGAGAGGGAAGACTGCAGAAATTGGGACTTAGAATCACTGTGCCGATAAAGAGAACTAAGTTCATGTTGCTGCCTCATTTCTTTCAAGGAGGATACAATCGCAGCAGGAAGTGTAAGCCTTTATAGTCAGCCTTTCAGAGTGTAAGGAATACTAAGTGACTCGGGACTTTCTTTTCCCTAAAGTGAAGAGGTGGTTTTTTTCAAGTCAATGTTAGCGCAACTGGGAAAGCAACCATATGGAAAACCCTAAAAATTCAGGTCTTCTGTTAATCCTTTAAAAAAAAAATTACAACACAGGCAGTCACTGTGAACACTTCCCTCCAGCAAAGCACAGCATCTCCGACTGCTGGGTCAGAAATGAGGCAATTATATCCTGCTTAGCCACATGGCTCACAATATGGAACCACCCTGATCTGCAAAGGTCCACAAAGCAGGTTAGAGTGTGTATTCATCCTGCTTTCATAGGAAATCCCCATGTCTGTTGCAGGGCTGCATGGGAAATAAATAAACAAACAAAATACTTTAAAAATACAGCAAAACAATCCAAGCACAAACAAATCATCAATACTTTAAAAATTGATCAACAAAAGTAAGATATCATATTATTAAAGTCAAAAAGGAAAAAGCTAAATAAGGTTTAATGGGAAAAAAAAAATGTAAACCAACACATCTGTTAAAAAAATATCATGCTCTACCTATCAACCTTCCCAACCTTCTGACTTAAGGAGTCTCCAGAACAGAAATATCCATAAGGCCCAAAGATAGGATGGAATATGAAGGAGTGACCAAACACACAGAAACTTTATCCTCCATGCCTAGGGCCTAAAAGGAATCAAGGGGCCCAGAACATAAATTAAACAATAGGCCTAAATGAAGTTTAATGTGGCCTGCCTTTCATTTCATTTCCCTTTCCTCTTGGTTTTCTAAAGAATGGGTTCCTCAGGGTGAAACTATGTGTTTTAGCTTCAGGGAGAAAAAGAGATCTTGGCATCCTAATACAATGTTTCTCTAACATTTTTTCCCCAGCTTTCCTTAATACAGTAAAACAGCCTGAACCTTTAAAAAAATAAAAGAAAATAAAATTAATTTAAAAACAAAAACAAAAAAAGCCCTGCAAAGGTTTTGAGATCAGACTGCTAGAGAAATGTAGAACCACACTGTCAACATGTAAATGCAGGAAACAAGTATCTAGAGACCACGGGGAGAGTAAGGAAGGAAAGAAGCATCAGAGGTTTTATGAGGGGGAATAAGCAAAGGATAGAGGCAGGAATAAGCCAGTTTTGCTCATACCACTAAGGCAAGAAGTCATTTTTTTTTTTTTTTTTGACTAATTTTTACGAGGGAAGGGTGGTTAGAAAAATGAAGACATCAGGGTACCTGGGTAGCTCAGCTGGTTGAGGGATGACTCTTGATTTCAGCTCGGGTCATGATCTCAGGGTCAAGCCCAGAGTCTTGCTCAGACCTCAGTGGGGAGTCTGCTTGAGGTTTTCTCCCTCTACCCCTCCCCCCACTCATTCACAATCTCTCTCTCTCTTTCAAATAAGCTCTGTAAAAAATTTTTCAGTTTTTTTTTTTTTCTCTTACTCTCTTGTTAGGAGGTTGTGAGTATAAGAAGGAGTGGTCTATCAAAGGACCTGAAGGAGATACTGTATTTCATGATGGAAGAAATAGAGTTAGGAAAAAAAATACATATATTAAATATATATTAATACATATATAATGTATATGTTAAACTATTTAAAATATATAATACATAGGGGCGCCTGGGGTGGCTCAGTGGATTAAGCCGCTGCCTTCGGCTCAGGTCATGATCTCAGTGTCCTGGGATCGAGCACAGCATCGGGCTCTTTGCTTGGCGGGAGCCTGCTTCTCTCTCTCTCTGCCTGACTCTCCGCCTGCTTGTGATCTCTCTCTCTGTCAAATAAATAAATAAAATCTTTTAACTAAATAAATAAATAAATAAATAAAAATAAAATAAAATATATAATACATATATTGAAAACAAATTATATATTCTAACTCTATATATTAGTATATTTATTAAATTATATATTAATTATATATCCATCATCACTAATAAAAAAGTCTATATTTAACAAATTGCCATCAGTTTTCATTTATCAAAATAGCAAATATTACTGCAAAAAGACTGGCATTGTAATAAATCCTTTGAAGGAATAAAAACTTGTATGACCCCTTTGGACGGATTTGTCAGCAAATCCGTCAAAAGACAAAAATGTGTGTGAGGCTCTAACCCAGTGAAGTTCTTCTGGGAATCCAACCTTGAAAAACAGAAAAAGCCCTATTCAAAAAAGATGTTCAGCACAGTATTTACTATGAATGAAATTGTGTTAGAAAATAGAGAAATCATGAAATAAATCCATATTGTAGTATATTCTACAGTCATGAAAATATTCAAGTGTTCATGCAGATTGTAATATTTTAAAAGTTTATGATATAGTATTATGTAAAAAAGCAGGACATAAAATTTTATCTGTGGTAGTCTCCCAACAGCTTTTTTACCTTCATACATTAAGGAAAGGCCAGAAGAGGAAAAAACAAACTATTTACATGGATTGCCTTCTATGTACACAAGCCTTTCTTTGTTCTCTTTTCTGTATTTTAAATTTCCTCTAATAAATATAAATTTTAAAATAAAAAACTCTGAGCTACAAAGCAATGCAAGGATAAAAGCTTAATTAAGATGCAGAATAAGCAGTAGTTATAAATGTAAGTCACATCAATTATGTTTTTCTGCCTGGCTTTTAAAAATTTGCACAGCTGATCCAAAAAATTCAATGGCAAATAAAGGTAAAGCAGATTTTTCATGTCAGCATTTTACTATGAAGCAAGCAGGCAGGAATCCACCTTTCTACATAAAATCCACTAGCATACCTATTATGGAAACCTTTAGGATGGGTAAGAACATAAGGAAGTAAGGTTAAATAATAATTACAGGAAAAATAAACATTAGAAACTCACATAAAGATTGAGTGCCAACTGTGGTACAAATAGGGACTTATTTCCTACATTAATTCACACTCGGAAAAGATTTAGCAGAGCACATGTACCAAACTACTGGTAAGGCACTTTTATTATCTTATTAAATCATACAGGCAAGATAGGCATTATCCCCTTCTAACAGATGAGAAAACTGAGGGTCAGACAGATAAAAGAATTTGTTGAAGGTCACAGTGAATTCTTGGGTTAGAAAACTCTTGTCATTTTTCTCTGAATCAAAGCTCAGGAGACCAGGGTAGAGGAGAAGGCCTGAATGCCATCTCCAGTATTTGAGCACAAAGAGTTGAAAACAGGATGACACATCCTTAATAACCCCTCAAGCCTCAAATTAGACTAAAGCTGAAAATATTTTTGAACTCCTGCATGCAAGAGACGAGAGTCCAACAAACATATAGAAGATATCCTATAACTTTAAAAAACAAAAAGAAAATACATAAAATTCAGTATGTTTTGACACCGAACCTGAGAATTCTGCTACATAGCTGCATATTTAAATACTGGAGTTTTTTTTATTTTTTAAAGATTTTATTTATTTATTTGACAGAGAGAGAGATCACAAGTAGGCAGAGCGGCAGGCAGAGAGAGAGGAGGAAGCAGGATCCCCGCCGAGCAGAGAGCCCGATGCGGGACTCGATCCCAGGACCCCGAGATCATTACCTGAGCCGAAGGCGGAGGCCCAACCCACTGAGCCACCCAGGTGCCCCTTAAATACTGGAGTTTTAGATGTAATCCTTTATCTTGGGAATCCCTTTCCCAGTCTAGTCAAGGAACTTCTTGCTTCTTAGCTACAGACCTAAAACGAACCCAGAATCTTGCAGGATCGTGTGATCAGCATCTTTTGTGTCTTGTGTCAAGCAGAGGGGACCATAGGTATAGCCTAATAGTCAGAGAAAGTGTATGATTCTACCCCAGGCCCAGGTTCATGGGTATTCAGAGCTTGGTTTAATGCTCTTCATAACATTCTTCAGAATTTTATCTTTTAAATTGTATATTGTAAGTGAAGTCCACTGGGACAACCAAGCATGTGCCTGAAGAGAAGAGACAAGTGCCATCTGGGTGTCTGCCATTCCTCGGCACCCCCTCACATATGCAGTTCAGACACCCCCTGAGCACAGAAATCTGGTGAATCCTCAATGCATAGGAACTCATCAAGACACAAAGTCAGTACTAAGAAAGAGTGTCCCATTTATGACTGAGTGAGCAGAGGCACTGACAGCCTCCAGAGGCCATGCTCTCCATTCAAATCAGACCTGGATTCAACTGCAGAGATGGCAGAAGCAGGCAATTGTCCTAAAAAACATGAATGACCCAGGAACCCTATTTACTAGTGTTACTTCCCCATATTAGCCAGCCTCTTATATTGAAAATGATGATATAGAAGGAAAGCAAAAGTATGACAACCCACAATTCCTTTTCCTTCCAGGCCTTCCTCACTCATCTGTAAGCCCAAGGTTGAGACTGTTGGCAGAAAGTGTGTTTATTGAGGAGTAAAACACAAATTGAGTTAGTTTTCATACAGGGTTTCCACCCTTCTGGTAAGAAAGGAATACATATGCATGTATGAGCTACAAAATACATATTGCATTTGTGTGATTTCACATGAGTTAAACGTTCTCAAATCACATTTTTTTTTTAAGATTTATTTATTTGAGAGAGAGAGAGAGAGTGCATGCAGAGGGGAGGGGCAGAGGGAGAGGGAGAGAGAGTTAAACAGACTCCACGCTGAGCACAGGCTTTTACACAGGGCTCACAACCCTGGGACCACAATCCAAGCCAAAACCAAAAGGCGGACACTCAACTGACTGCACCACTCGGGTGCCCCTCAACTCACATTTACAACCGGCATTATGCAACAAAAAGATAAACGATAAAATTTATGCCAATAATTAAAATTTTCTATTTGTCTTTTCTTAGAAAGACGTTAAATAGCAAATAAAAAAAAAACAAAACACTGTGACAAATCAAGAAAGAGACCATGGGAGAAGAAAAAAGCTTTGCATCTTAGTACCTTTAATGGCATTTTTGTTCCTGCTTAATGAATAAAGAGCTCCACATTTTCTCTTTGCATCTGATCTCAAAAATTATGTTACTGGCCCTCCCTTACACCAACACAGCTTTGCCTGGAAATTCCATTAAAGAGACACATGTAAGAAAAGAGAAAACCATTTGGGGGCATACCCATAAGAAATGAATGGTTCTATTTAAAACAAAACTATTCCAGTCTTGACATTGTGTGCATTAGCAAACAGGATATGCAGATTCACACTAGAAAGATTTCACTCATTTTTTTCTTAGACAAATAGCCTTTGAGATTTTGAATGCAAAGGACAAGTGCTTTATCTTGGCAAAGGTCATTTGAAATTCGTACCCTGCACTACAATGGGCAAGTCACCTCTTGCAGCCTAATGTCTTTCCTAAAGTTAATTAATGGGCCTGCTACTTCTCGTCCATTATGTTGGCCACGGATGAAGATGTTAAATAGATTGGTTCTTGGACTGACCCCTTGAGGATGAGGACCAGTGATGTCAACCCAAGCTAATGCAGCTTAGAAGTCCTTTTTAAGCATAACTCCAATAATCTGAGCAATTACTTAACTTAACAGGAGTGTCTCTCCATTTGTAGACAGTATGTCATACAAAAAGGAAAAGTCTTCCTAAGTCAAGATAAATTACAACTGATGTCTTCCCTATTACCATTCCTCCTCTTCACCCACCCGCATGCTATCTATTAAGCCCACCTGCCTTGTCTCAGAATGAAATTAGATCCATTTGCCTTAGCTCAGAAAGAAAACAAATGAGTCTCAATGGTCTGACTTGTTTCAGTCTTCAATATAATTTGAAAAATAAAGCTGAGGCAAGACAGGATTTACCTCTGCAGAAGAGAGAGTGTTGAGGAAGAGAGAAAAAGCTGCATCACCTACTTCTACACTTTTAATCCATGCTCATGCCCCTTGGATTCTTTATGGTTTTCCTATAAGATTCTTCTGTTCTTTTTTTTTTTTTTATAGAAATAGATTTTTTTATTTTATTTATTTGTCAGAGAGAGAGGGAGAGAGAGCGAGCACAGGCAGAGGCAGAGGGAGAAGCAGGCTCCCTGCCGAGCAAGGAGCCCGATGTGGGACTCGATCCCAGGATGCTGGGATCATGACCTGAGCCGAAGGCAGCTGCTTAACCAACTGAGCCACCCAGGCATCCCAGGTTCTTCTGTTCTTATTCTTTATTTGTGTGTCCTCACCCACGGGAAGTTTAAACATTCGCACTGGCACCTAGGAAAAAGGGATTCCACTTCCAAGATAGTTTGGAATACCATTAACCGTTATTCATACAAGAAAATACTCATTCTAGGACTGGTTTAAAGTTATCAGGCACCTAGAACAAGGGAAATAATATATCCAGTTTCCCTTAGCTCACTTTGATTTTTTTTTTTTATGGAAAATTAACTTTTTAAGGCAAACATGAATTTATTGTAAATAGCATAGGATAGAATTCTCTAGGAGAAAGTTAAAGAATTCTTTTGTCCATACTCCTATAAATATGGTTGCTAATATTTATACGCAGTGTCATCCTTTAACTCTGTAAAATCTTTCTGCTCCCTTACCCCCACCCATCCCTCCAAGAACTGCATTTTATTTTTTTCAAAGATTTTATTTATTTATTTGACAGACAGAGATCACAAGTAGGCAGAGAGGCAGGTGTGGGGTAGGGGGTGGGAGAAGCAGGCTCTCTGCTGAGCAGAGAGCCAGATGCAGGGCTGGATCCCAGGACCCTGGGATCATGACCTGAGCCTTAAGGCGGAGGCTTTAACCCACTGAGCCACCCAAGTGCCCCCACGCATTGCATTTTAAATAGGTCTGACCTGCATTGAAAAAAATTACATAGGAAATAAAACAAGGAACTCTTGTTTAATTATAAAATTGACAGGCAAGAACAACATGGACCCAGTGCTTGCTGAATTATTTTAAATTTTTTCTTTCATATCAGTCGTAGATGATCTTGGGTATGCAGTAACAATAACTAGCCATTTCTAGACCTGACAGATGAACCACTGGACAAAAATTTAATAAAAGACTTGCTTTCTGCCTTCCAAAGATTTTCACTATAAACATAGAGATATGATCTTTCCTTTGACTGTTATGAATAAGCTGAGAAAATGGCAGATTACTAAGATAGCTACCACATATTCCCTGTGATAATGGCTCAAAATGAAATTAAACCTGTCAACAGTTGCAGCATATAGTGGCCCCTTTCCCATCTGCCAAAATCCCTAAACTTTTTCTTTAGCTAGGTCATCATTAAAAGAACAATGTACAGGACAATATTTCAAGCTAACAAATTACACGATATGGACTTCCTCTCTCTGTTCTAACATTATTCTGACATGCTAGTGGATTTCCCTTCTGAGATATTAAAGAAGTATTTGTATGTCCTCATCTTCTAAACAGTGTTATGGGTTTTGTGCTTGTGCCAGCATGTATACCTGCTGATTTTAAAAAGGGGGGGGGGGGTGCTAAGGGATCCCAGAACCTCATAATTAGTATTTATGCTTGTTCCTATAAACTAGTATTTAAGGTATTTTTTAAAAAACCACCAAGTTACTGATATCTTCTTCTTTGAAAAAAAAAAAAAGTTTAAAAAGCCATCAATTCCTTTTAACCCTTGAAAATCTAAATTCTTCAAGTAGCTCTTTTAACTCTTCAAAATCTAAACTCTTCCTTAAATTGTAGGAAAGTAAAATGGATAGATTAAATACAGTAAGTAATGGGAAGATTTATGGCTCATGCCTGAGAATAAGCTTATAACTCTAATGTATTTGATTTTTGTTTTTTTTTCTTTTTTCCTTAGGGTTCACTATTACTTCCTAATTATTTATTTTAATTTTTATTGTGGTCTAGACCACCACCATCCAACACAGCTTTCTGCAATGGTAGAAGTGTTCTATTTAAGTGCTGCCCAATGAGGTAGACACAGTCCATGTCCACATGTGGCTATTGAACAACTGAAATGGTACAGATCAGGAACTGAATTTCTCATTTTATTTAGTTTCAATTAATTTGAATTTAAATAGCCTCATGTGGCCAGGAGCTACCTAACTAGCAGGGAATTAAACCAATCAACCGTCACATGGTTGGGACTACTCTGCAAGATCCTCCTAGGCTTCCGTCTCCATATGATCACTAATAACTACTCTGAATTTTATTTTGAATTTTATTATATTATTCTGCAACAAAATAAAGCCCAGATTTAATTATGCTAAAATATGAATGGAAGAAAACTTCCAACACACACACACACACACACACACTTGTGTGTGTATGTTGAAAGTTTTCTCTTTGCTCAGATTTGAATTTTACGTAATGGCGGCTATAAGAATAAACCAGGCCTAATCCTTGTCAAACTGTTTGAGACAAACACATACAAAAACAACTCCGAAAAAGAGCAATATGTTATTGTGTTTGTATCTCTGTAAATTCTATAAGATTTAGGAGTAAGATTGAGAAGACATTTTTCACTAACTCCAAAATGGTTTCCTAAAGAGGACAAGACACTTAAGTTACACTATGGGCAAAATTAGTCATCTAATCTCTGAATAGGGGCTGGTTTTCATTAAAAGGATAATTCCATGGTCATTTTAACAGCAATATATTATCAAGAAAAATTACACCAATAACCAAGCAGTTAATTAACAGCAAATCATTAACTTCTGAATATTGCATTTCAAATGTTTATTGGTTAAATAATGATAACAGTGCCATCTTTTTAATTTAACTTTGGGTATTACCATAAGGGTAAAAACATTCAATGTGCTTTTGAAAGTAAGTATGTAATATAAGTACAAAGCATTGTTTCAGAGACCCAGACCCAGCAAAAAAAAATGGTAAAACATACCACAAATTAAAAATACTTGACTACTGGCTATTTCCAGAATTCTAGAGGAAAATAAGTATAACTCAAAATAAAATTTTTAAGTTACCCTAGACAATGAAGCATGCAACACTTTGTATGATCTACCAAACACCACTTCCACTAAACAATAAAAAAGCAACACACGTATTAATGAAGATCTGGCAGCTTGTCTGTACAGGCTACTCAACAAGGCAGACAACCTTCAGAAAGAAGATACAAGCTGTCAGGTTCATCCAGCTATAATTGGAGTATATATTGACTTTGGTCGGCTAGCAAAGAGAGTATCAACTTACAAAGTGCTAGCTAGCTATGATGGAGATGTGATAACTGAAGATCACTGTTAAGATGTCTGCCACTTTCAGAAAGATTTGTCTTCAGAAGTTAATAAGAATTTTAAAGTGCTGCAACAATTGCATGTCAACATGAGCTATTTCTTGACTATTACACATAAATTCATATTATATTAATTTGTTTGAGCATATTCTTTCTGTCATGGAATTCAATTAAAATTGAATAATTGTTAACATATAAATCACTAGAGCCTAAAATAACTAATTTTCAAATAAAAATAAACTAAGAAGATAAGAAATGATCCACATTCAATCACATTTTGCCATCAAGCTAATTTTTCTGATGAAATATTTTCAACCAATAAAAACTTAAAATGGGGTGCTGTAATAAAATCATTAACTCTATATAAAATGATTAATGCTTCTATTATGTATATTATATATTGTTTGGGTTAAATATATATTTTATCCAATTGGTCTGCTTTCTTTAAATTAAAGCAAATCATTTCAAAAAGAAATATATATTTCAGTAGTATATAGGACCATAAGTAATAGACATATTTGGAAGCATGAAATTGATAATACCTTGGTTTGATAGCCCTCAAAACTGACACAAACTATAGTCAGTCTGAATAACCTACCTACTGTTTTATAGAATCTTGTTTCAAGCTTAAAAATTAAGAGAAAGAGGGGTGCCTGGGTGGCTCAGTGGGCTAGAGCCTCTGCCTTTGGCTCAGGTCATGATCTCAGGGTCCTGGGATCCAGCCCCGCATCGGGCTCTCTGCTCAGCAGGGAGCCTGCTTCCCCCTCTTTCTGCCTGCTTCTCCGCCTACTTGTGATCTCTGTCTGTCAAATAAGTAAATAAAATCTTTAAAAAATATATTTAAAAAAAATTAAGAGAAAGGAAAAAAAAATAAAATTATTTTCACTGAAGCTGCAGAACTTTGTAACCTGAAATCTTGATCAGACCCACTTAGCCAAAAGAGCATTCTCAGACCATTTAAACTAATTTAAACTAGATTTAAAGATTGTATTTCTTATTGTCATGTAAATACAAATATGAAATTTTTAAAATATTTATTTATTTGAGAGAGAGTGAGAGAGAAAGCTCAAGCCCGCTGGCCCATGAGGCACAGGGGGAAAAGGGTAAAGGAGAGGGAGAGACAGCATCTCCACGAGACTCCCCATTGAGCATGGAGCCAGAAGGGGAGTCAAGGCTCAGTCTCACCAAGATCATGACCTAAACCCAATCAAGAATGGACTGAGCCACCCAGGTGTCCCTAAATTCAAATATGATTTTTAAAAAGTAACTCAGAAAAAGGTAAAGGAAGCTCAGTTGTCCTGATCACATGAGCAAAACTATCTTTAGTCCAGCATTAAGAACCATCGCTTTCAGGACACCTGGGTGGCTCAGTCGGTTAAGCCGCTGACTTCAGCTCAGGTCATGATCCCAGGGTCCTGGGATTGAGTCCCACATTGGGCTCTCTGCTCAGCAGGGAGCCTGCTTCTCTCTCCGCCTCTGCCTGCTTGTGCCTGCGTGCACGCTCTCTCTCTCTGACAAATAAATAAGTAAAATCTTTAAAAAAAAAAAAAAGAACCATCGCTTTCCTCTCAACCTACTTTCTAGTTCACAAAATTACATTTTATATACCAGCATAAATAAGAAAATCCATTTCTGCCATACTGAATTGGACTATCACTACCGTCCTCACTAGGATTTCATGATACCGTTTCAACATAACGCAATTACGCTTATTTTTTTTAATTATATTAACATGATCACCTTAGCCTCACATAGAATATATTGAGAATGTTTACCTTTTTTTTTTTCATTTTAAGCATTTTAGCTTGGTAAATCCTATCATGTTTGCCATTAAAATACCACTAATGCTAAAAGGTGCACAATACTTCTTCACTTTAGGATCCATGTGACTAGAGACTTGGCACTGATGGCTCCAGGGGAATCACTAATGAGCTACAAAGCCTTTACACCTCTGGGTCAGGAGTTTGGATTAGACCTAGGTTGCGAGTGACAGAAAGTCGTTACCATCTCATGATAGTTCAATGGTTTATGTGAAGGGAATTCATTGTTTCAGGCCACTTTCTAATGAACAAGCATCCACCTCACAAAAAGTCACCACTGCTTTTGACAGTAATTGGCAGAGACCTGGAGAATAAAAAATTCAACCAAGAATTGTGTTCCCTTCATGCTATGACGACCATATCGAAGTTAGGAATCCTTTTAATGGAAAAAGACACAATACTCTGCAAGTATGTCTGAAAAGTGTGGTTGGGAGAGAAAAAGAGAAGGAGAAAAACTGAAGGGAAAAGAGAGAGCCATTCAGAAGAAGGGAGTAAATCAAAATGCAGTAACACCCATCATCAAAACTTTACCTAGCACTTATACAACAAAGGTATTTAATTCAGAAAAGGCATACATCTGTTAATCTATTCCTCTCTTGGTAAGAAAGCAATAAAATGTAAAAATGCTTCCTGGGGCCTCTCGATTAGGGAATCAAAAAGATGATAAAAATCTTGAAATAGCATTCCCTTAGCAGAAAGTTGTCACTACCTGGTACTGCTCTCCTCTTTAGGAAGCCATGTTGATTAGAGTTAGTGAAAGAGCCATGTCATTCTTTCTCCTTCTAGGTCTTTCAGCACTCACAGACATAGATACACAATCACATACTGTTCTCCACTGTTCAGAATTGTTTTTTGGGTTTTTTTTTTGTTTTTTTCTTTTTAAAGATTTTATTTATTATTTCGACAGACAGATCAGAAGCAGGCAGAGAGAGAGGAGGAAGCAGGCTCCCTGCTGAGCAGAGAGCCCAATGCGGGGCTGGATCCCAGGACCCTGAGATCATGACCCGAGCCGAAGGCAGAGGCTCAACCCACCGAGCCACCCAGGCGCCCCCAGAATTGTTTTTGTATGGGTTCGTCTCAAGCTGTGTGGTGAGGAATAGGCACATGCTTATTCTTCTTATAGTCCCATTATGTAAAATATAAATATGAGCAAACAGAAAATTTTCCATAAACACATAAACACATGCATGCACACACACACATACAAACATAAAATTGACATTTTAGTGTAATCAAATCTGAGCTTTATTTTGTTTGAGAATTATATAATAAAATTTGAAATAAAATTGAGAGTAGTTATTAATGATCATATGGAGACAGAAGCTTAGGAGGATTCTGCAGAGTGTTCTCGACCATCTGAAGGTTGATCGGTCTAAATCTCTGCTAGCTAGGTAGCCCCTAGCCACAGGAGGCTATTTAAATTCAAATTAATTAAAAATAAATAAAATGAGAAATTCAGTTCCTGAGCTGTACCAGCCACATATAAATTGTTCAATAGCCACATGTGAATATGGACAGTGGCTACCTCATTGGGCAGCACTTATATAGAACATTTCTGCCGTTGCTGAAAGCTCTATTGGATGGCAGTAGTCTAGATCACATTTTTGTCCTGAGGGAAAACATTGATTTGTAAATGGTATATCACTTTAAGATGCTTTCAGATCCATGAAATGCAAAACGTTACTCAAACAAACTTACACAATAAGGTTGACTCCCATAAGCGCAAGTCTAGAAGTAGGCTGGACTTCAGGAGAGCCTTAATCTAGTATTTAAGTTCTATTTCTCTGAGTTCTCCCCTTCACTCTTCCTTCCAGCGAATTGGTTTCATGTTCAACATACCTCCTTCATGCCAGAAAAATGGCTGTGGCACTTCCCATTTTCATATTCACACAACCTGAAATCTAAAGGAAGAGAGATCTCTCTGACCTCTTCTGGGTCAGAAAAACTTTGTACTTTGAACCTCCAAACGACCCCAACCCCTTACATTTTATAGACTTTCCTGTGTTCTAGAGAACAAGATGCTGGCTTAGGCTATCTGGTTTAGGCCTAATTCCTGAACCGTGACTGTAAAAAAAAGGTAAGATTGATGAATTTAGACCAACAAGGACTTATTCGTTGCAGTCAGTGTGTGGTCCTCTTTGCCTTTAAGCACCTGGACAACATGGCAGGAAATTTGAGGTTACCCTTATGAGAAAGGTAGAGTGATAATGAATGCTGGGTAGGCAAACAAGAGTGGCCACTATAGGCAGACAAAAATTTTTGTCTGGTATTACAATTTTTATACATTTCTTAAGACTTCCTTTGAAATGTGACAACTTAGGAGTCAGTATTCCCACCCACTTGCCCCAAAACACCAAGCATAAAAATAAACAGCAGAAACATCTCTATTTTAAAATTATATGAGGCTCTGACACATGAGTGGGTAGAAAGAAGTAAAGCAAGTGACAAGGGTTGTGCTACCGTGAGAGACAATTAAAATATATTATAAAAAGAAAGATCTACTAATGTGGGGGAGAGGCTAGAGAAAGGAATCCAGATTAACATATTTAAGAAAAGTGCTCTGGGTGGGTATTATAGAGGGCTTGCATGGAGCACTGGGTGTGGTGAAAAAATAATGAATACTGTTTTTCTGAAAATAAATAAATTGGGAAAAAATAAATTAATTAATTTAAAAAAAAGAAAAGAAAAGTGCTCTGTCCTGAGGCAGATCTTTATTAATTTTTCCAACCATAATCTAATTTTTGTGCTCCAGAGAGTTAAAAAAGAGAGTGAGATCAAGCAAATCTTTGAGCTGGTCAGTGACAAAACCAGAACTCAAACCAGATCTAACTCTAAAGCTTATTCTAGATCCCTTCACCAAAAGCCAGTATATCTAAGGCAAAGCCTATATGCCACATATTTTCCATTAAATCCCCATGTCAGCATGTACTGAACAGCAAATGATGATGAGAAAAGCACTGTGCTGGTGCTGGTGGGAGAGACAAAAGTTTAAAATACATACATCAATGCATGAAAGCATATACTAAGTGCTCAATCAGTAATTCAGACAAGGAGCCTCACCGGAGTACAGAGATGGGGAGAAAGGAGGAGAAGAAACCAGGAACCAGTCCCAAAAATAAACTAAAGGAGAAGATATTAGACATTATGGGTCCATGGGCAAAGTGAAAGCTTCAGTCATATGAATCTGAGGAGAAGTAACATGAAAAGTTTTCAGAAGAATAAGAACCCTAATTTTTCATTTGTAAAATGCCTTGTAAATCTTAAAATATTTTCACATCCATAAATTCCAGTGATACTACCACGCGGTATATCAGGTATTCTACATGTACTATCTCAGCCCTAACTGTAGCTGGTATAGACAGGTCATAGGATCTTATCATAGTCACACAGTGAAAGAGCAGAAAGGGAACTCAAACCCAGATCTATTCGACTGTAACACTGCTCCTCTTACACTTTGTGATTGCTCAATTATTTTATTTTACTTTCTTAAAGATTTTTTTTTTTTTTTTTTTTATTATTTATTTGAGAGAGACAGTGAGAGAGAGCATGAGCGAGGAGAAGGTCAGAGGGAGAAGCAGACTCCCCATGGAGCTGGGAGCCTGATGTGGGACTCGATCCCGGGACTCCAGGATCACGCCCTGAGCGGAAGGCAGTCGTCCAACCAACTGCGCCACCCAGGCGTCCCTTTATTTTACTTTCAAATTGATACTTAAAGATGGACAGGAAGTGAAATTTTATATTTCTTTTTTTTTTAAAGAAATTTTATATTTCAACGGAGTTGGATTAAGAGTCATGTAGGAGAGAGGGGGATAATTGAAGAGAACGTATTCAAAAAAATTTATATGTAAGAAATGAAAAAAAAGGATTTTTATTTTTGTAACTCACAGGCAGTCAAGGTAGAATGAGTTCCTGAGTGATGAAGATGCCAAAAAAATCAACACTGATTCCCAAAAGAAATTCTAGAATCCCTTCTGGAGAGAATGGAGGACACACATTTATGATTGCTTATGATTGATCTTCTTCCACCCAACATGAGATTCATCCATAAGAATGCATATACCACCCTCTAAGAAAATGTAGATTCACAAGTTGGAATTTTACTAGGATTCCAGAGGCAGAGAATTGAATCTTAAGAGACAGGAGAAGAAACGGGAAGAAAATATTCAGAGACATAAAGTGCATCTTTAAGTCTTAGGTCATCTAAGATAGCCTATCAACTCTTAGTGATGGACAGAAAGCAAGAGGTTTGAGTGAAGAAAGAGACTTGCTATAAATACTAGAACTTTGTCCACTGAGATGTAGTAGCATACATTAGCCCTAGTATTGTGGTTGCATTTCTCTTACGTATATGTCCTGATGCAACCGGTTCTTGAAAATATGAATGAAACAAAAGGAAGACACTAATAGCAAACCCCCCTTCAACAGAGTTTTGTTGGTTATACTATCAGAGTTGATAGTTCTCCCACCCTGAAGCCCAAAATGATGTATACATCAATGCCTGTGAGAAGGGAGTTGAAGGGAAAAAACACAAAGAGAAGTTCAACCTAGAATCACCACTTCAAAGAAAAGATGAAACAAAACCAAAATCTCTGCAAGTAAACATGCTAATACCAAAGTCCAACAGAGTATTAAGTATTACTTTAAATAACTTTATTGCTTCTGTTATTACAATTATTTTGTAATAAAAAATCAGAAATCAAACAAAAATATATAAATTACATGTAACTTATATACATACTTATGTATAAATATATAAAAATATGGTGCATATATAATATATATTATATTATATATATATAAAGATAACAATTGTTAATATTTTTATTGCATACACTTCTGAATATTTGGAAAATTCTGAGAATATATATGTATATATGTAAAATTATAGATTTATATCATTATTTATAATGACTGACCAAAAACAAAGCTCACCTCTTTAAACATAGGTTTGGGAATCACTGGAGTAAGTTGTTTGAACTAAACTAAAAGTCAAGTACAAGTTCCATTTGTCATAAATGTTAAAAAAAATTCTATATGAATTTTAGGAAAATGTAAAGGAAAAAATAAATGACAGAAAGGTCAAAAATCAAAGATCTACTAAAAAAAGAATGTAGTGAAAATGCGTTTGTATTTACAAATTAAATTTTAAAATTTCTCCCACTAATCTGATTAATATATTTTAATCTCATGACCAATTTAAAGCCTCTTAAGATAATATTCTCATTTTTAAGATTTTGTATTCAAGAAAATTAATAAAATCAATTTTCTTTTAAAATGGAATGTATAGTCCTATCTTAGCGCTGTGAGATCAAACATAAATGCTGAATAATACCTTCTCTCCTCTAGAATCCTATGTGCTTATTTTATTTTCTATCTGGCTAGTTTTCACTTAATCACTGCCAAACGATATATCTTCAATGTCTGAATTGAAATTCTAACAAAAGTTAAATATTGAAAATAAAACAGTACAGCTTTCTCCAAAATCCTTTTGCTTCATCTCCTCAATATATTTGCAAAGTTTTTAAAGGCATAGACATTTTTCATCCTATGTGCCCAAATTAGGTGAAATAAACCCAGAAAGGGGATGCCTGGGTGGCTCGGTCAATTAAGCATCTGGCTTCAGCTCAAGTCATGATATCAGGGTCTTGGGATCAAGCCCAGTGAAGGGCTCCCTGATGGGAGTCTGTTTCTCCTTCTCTCTCTGCCCCTCCATGCCCAGACTGTTTGCTTTCTCTCTCAAATAAATAAGTAAAATCTTTAAAAAAAAAAAAAATAGATAGGACACACAGTCTCTAGCATGTACACAAGGCCATGTCATATTGTTCATCTTCCTTGTTAATTTTACTGAAAGACCTTTTGCGGGATCAGATAAACAATCCTTACCTTTGAACTAGTAAGAATTTTAAAATGTATCTATATTGCTTAAAATCCAATGAAAAAAATCACATGTAAAAAATTTTTTTTTAAGATTTTATTTATTTGACAGACAGATCACAAGTAGGCAAAGAGGCAGGCAGAGAGAGAGAGAAGGAAACAGGCTCCCTGCTGAGCAGAGAGCCTGATGCGGGGCTCGATGCCTTGACCCTGGGATCATGACCTGAGCCGAAGGCAGAGGCTTTAACCCACTGAGCCACCCAGGCGCCCCCATGTAAAATTTTTAAAACAGAAAAACATCTTTAAAAAAATTTGCGATGGTACCTGGGTGGTTTGGTTGGTTAAACTGCTGCCTTAGGCTCAGGTTGTGATCCCTGGGGCCTGGGATCCATCCCAGCATCGGGCTCCCTACTTAGTGGGGAGTCTACTTCTCCTTCACCCTCTGCCTCTCCCCCCAACTTGTGCTTGCTCTGTCTCTCAAAAAAAAAAAAAAAAAGAAATGTGCCAGTGGTTTGTTTGTGTCTCTTTCCTTAGAACCCTGAGAATAATAGTTTCACGATCTTCATTTGGGATTTTTGGCAGAAAGTTTTGAGAAGCAAAGTCTCACCAGTGCCACAATGTGTCTTGCACATAATGGAAGTTCAGCAAATAATTAAACTGATTTGATTTGAGTTGCTAGTACATGCAGCATGGAAATACTAGAAAGTTTACTTTTGACACATTAGACAGCATATCAGAGGGAGGAGAGAGGAGAAAATAGAAAAAAAAAATTCTGTTAAATAACTTCTCTGAGAAACACTGAATTCTCCATTGGCTGCATTAGTACTAACTGATCTCTCAACTGCTTGTGGAATAAAATCCAAATTCCTTAGCCTGTCATGCATCCAGAATCTCAATATATCCTGAGAGTCCCACTTTGTTTCTGTTTTACTACTCTGCTTCAAGCCAAATTGCTGTACTCCCAGTTTTCTATACACATACAACATTTTCCTATGTTTCAGCCAATCTATCCCCTCTAATTTGAATGCTTTTCCCTATCCCGCCACTATCATTTGTTGAGCATTACCTAAATGCCACGCTCTTCCAAAAAGCCTTCCATGATCTTTTACCCTAAGAATTTATGGTTCCTTGTGATCCGAATAAGAAATTTATACATGTCTCTTTCACTTAATTTATTTTCTGCCTTATGTTAGATGTACACGTATTTTTTATTTTCCCTATTAAATTGTAAACGCTTTAAAAAGGAAAGGTAAAATGTGTGTGTAAATGCCTAATAAGTAAGTAATGAATTAAAATATTCAAATCCTTCCAAAAGGCAGGAATATCATTAATTTAACTTATTTTAATTTTATTCTACAAACATATTTAAGGATCAATTTCCATTATCTCCTTTAACAATTGTTTCATTGCCTGGAGAAAACAGAAAGGGAGGGAAACACCCTTTAATAAAATCTGCAAAGATCCTATCTCTTCAAGTCTGTACTAGGAACACACTGCCAAGTTCCTTTTGGATTCTGTCAGCAGGATTTCAACCATTTTAATTTAAATGAATCATCCAAAAAATCTCTGGCATTTAATACACCCACTTCTCAGAGATATGAAATTCAGTTTTTCTTTGTGTCATTTAATTGATGGTGACAGATAATGTCAAAAGCTTACTGATTAATAGCTGTTTTTGATTTGGTGGAAATAACCAAAACAAAAGTTGGATAAATTATTTTTTACAGAGATGTTTGGTCTAAGTGCAGAACCAGACTCAGTAGGTAATAGTTACATGCTCTTCACAGAACTGCCTATAGCTATCATAGACTTTAAAATGCACTTTGAATTAGTTTAAGTGAGGGCATGATTACAGCAAAATACGGATTGGTAATTCTCTCAATCATACACAAACATAAAAACATGTTTGTTGTCTCAGAAAGGGTTGCAGACATCTGAGAAAACAACAAAAAAATAAAAAATAGCAATAACCCCACAGGACATCTTTTGAACACAGAAACTGCCAATAGGAAAATCTTACAGGAAAAAAGGTAGTTCAACTAAAGCTCTGGAAACTAACCGAATACTGAGAAATCTGGAGAACTTACTTTATGAAAGCTTTTTCTTCCATCCACTGAAGTGGGCATAATATACAATAAAAACAAATGGACATGAATATGTGTCATTTCAATAGCTTTCTTTTTATTCTCTGCTTTACTGAGATACAACTAAGGAGCTCCTTTTGGAGTTACTTCCGAGCTCTTCCAGGTAACTCAAAGGAACATCTTAGTTTGATTGGTTTAGATTGGTTTAGATTTACACAAAACCGGTTTTTGTTGGAGGTAGCTTTTTAAATTGCTTGTTTTCCTTAATTAGAAATCATCATTTTCAAGGACCCTTGACTCTAGTCTTTTCTCTCTCAATTTCCCAGCTACTTCATCCTTATCCACCATTCATAATATGCAGAAATATTTCTGTTGCACAAGAGCAAATAAGGAAGATTCTTTAGCAGAAGAAATAAATTCTATTAGCTTACTCTACTTTCCCAAAACATCTAATTCAGAAGTATAAATAACCCTGTATCTTTTAGAGCTGGAAATTCTAAATAAGGTGAAACACACTGAAATATGACCAATATCAAAATATACTATTAACAACTTCAGAGAGTAATTAAAAATCCATCTATTATCAAGAAGTAGCTTTTGGTGGCACCTGCGTGGCTCAGTGGGTTAAGCCTCTGCTTTCTGCTCAGGTCATGATCTCAGGGTCCTGGGATCGAGCCCCATGTCAGGTTCTCTGCTCCACGGGGAGCCTGCCTCTCCTTCTCCCTCTGCCTGCTGCTCCCCTTGCTTGTGTTCTCTCTCTCTTTCTGTCAAATAAATAAAATCTTTAAAAAAAAAAAAGTAGTAGATTTTACTAAATTCCTTTTTTTTCTTAAAGTCAACTTTGTTGAGATATAATTATATTCAATAAAACTCATTCTTTTTATTTTTTTTAAAGACTTTATTTATTTATTTGAAAGAGAGAGACAAAGATAGCAATAGAGAGTATGAGCCTGGAAGAGAGGGAGAAGCAGACTCCCTGCTGAGCAGGGAGCCCAATGTGAGGCTCTATCCCAGAACCCTGGGTTCATGACCTGAGCTGAAGGCAGATGCTTAACCAACTGAACCACTAAGTACCCCAAAACTCACTCTTTTTAAATGTAGTTTGACGAGTTTTGACAAATGTACACAGTCATGTAAACACCACCATAATCAATAATCAGACTATTTCCATCATTTAGAAAAGTTCATTTATTTCTCTTTGGGTTTGATGACCCCTGTGGCCCCCAATTCCAAGCAACCACTTATTTGTTTTCTGCCCTAGAGGTCTGCTTTTTCTAGTATATCATATAAATGGAATCCTATATTATGTTGTCATTTCTCTCTGACTTTATTCACGTTGCACAATACTTTTGAGATTCATCCATGAGGTCACAGGTATTTGTAATTCATTCCTTTTTATTTCTAAATAGCAGTTCATTATATGAATGTAACACTATTAATTTATATATTCATCATTCCATGGACATTAGGCTTATTTGCACTTCAAAGTTATAATAATGGGTCTATAGTGGTATCACAATATGATTTTAACTAGTATTTCCCTACTAACTAATGATGTTGAGCATTTTTTCTTTTCTTTTTTTTTTTTTAAAGATTTCATTTATTTATTTGACAGAGAGAAATCACAAGTAGTCGGAGAGGCAGGCAGAGAGAGAGAGAGAGAGAGAGGGAAGCAGGCTCCCTGCTGAGCAGAGAGCCCGATGCAGGACTCGATCCCAGGACCCTGAGATCATGACCTGAGCCGAAGGCAGCGGCTTAACCCACTGAGCCACCCAGGCGCCCGAGAGAATCTTTATTTTTTTTTTTCTAAACATTTTTTTTTTCTTTTGTCAGAGAGAGTGAGCACAGGGAGACAGAGTGGCCGGCAGAGGCAGAAGCAGGCTTCCTGCTGAGCAAGGAGCCCGATGTAGACTCGATCCCAGGACGCTGGGATCGTGACCTGAGCTGAAGGCAGCCGCTTAACCAACTGAGCCACCCAGGCGAGCATTTTTTCTTATGTGTAATTGGTGAAGTGTCTCTTTCAAACTTCTGTCCATTTTAAAAATTGGATTATTTGTCTTCTTATTACTACAAAAGTTCTTTATAGGGGCACCTGGGAGGCTCAGTGGGTTAAGCCCCTGTCTTTGGCTCAGGTCATGATCTCAGGGTTCTGGGATCAAGCCCCACATCCAGCTCTCTGTTCAACGGGGAGCCCGCTCCCCCCCACCGCCCCTGCCTGCCTGTCTGCCTGCTTGTGATCTCTGTCTGTCAAATAAATAAATAAAATCTTTAAAAAAATAAAATAAAATAAATAAAAATTCTTTATAAATTCTGGTTCAAATCCTTTATCAGATATGGGCTATGACTTTACTGAATATTATAGTACATATCCTATTAAACATTCATCCAATGGCTGTACAGATCAAATTAGATAAGGACTGTATCACCCAAAAACAAATTCCCACGAAATTGGACCATCCAAAGGTCAATTTCCTCTAAGACTGTATCACCCAGTGGTCAACTTCCAAAAGAGCATATCATGTAAAAGTCAAATTCCATGAAGGCATTCCATGAGAACTATACCATTCAATGTCTTCAGGACAGAGTAGCTTTCATTTATCATATTCTGAAATCTGCTTTGTGTTTATACCAAAAATGATCTAATTCTGTCATTCTCATCAGGTCATGTCTTGAGACCACTGACTTTGAGAACAAAATTGCTTAAGATTTACACCAAGGGCAATTTTTTAAAATACTTAGCTTTACTCTACAAAACTTATACTTTTAAATATTCAACGAATCTCACTAACCCCAGTTTCTCTTTTCCATGCTCACATTGGACCACTTGACAGTATTAATTTGTATTCATAGATTTCATTGCATGTGTTCTGATGTAATTTTTTTCTGCTTGTTAGTAGTGTCTCTTCCTTAAGTTAAGAATCAACTGTTCCGTCTAGAGTGCATTGCTCGGTATTTAGCTATGGTTCAGTCAGACTCCCAGAAGGAAACAGATTTCACACTCAAAGGTTATAATAAAGGGTCTATTTACAAAACTGCAGGCAGGCATAAGGGAAACCAGCAAGCCATAGGTGTTATTACTTCGAGGTCTGAAGAAAAATGGAGAGGGAGAAGTTGTTCAAACCTAAATAGAGTAACTATAGCTACAGGAGCAGTGGTCTTTTGTGGAGGGATTCCAGCAACCTGATGGTGATATGGCAGGAAACAAATCAGGAAGAAAAAATACCCCAGTCTTATTCTCCTTTAGCTGTCCAATCTCCTGATGGTGACTGCAACTGGGAAACCCCAACAGGAAGCCAGAAAGCAGGAGATTATGTTGATGCACTTCATAAAGGTCAGCCTCCCAGCACATAGAACAAGAGACAGAAGAGTGGAGGGTGGATTGGAATGGGCCACATAAATTATTAAACACAGAGGATAACAAATGTGTTCTACTCATTGAACAGTTACTCCAAGTAGAACTCTGGATCTATATGGGAAATAAAATATAAAATAATGAGAATCATCAGCGTCCCTATGCAGAAATAAATGACTCTTATTAAGTCAGATATTCAACAGATTCTTCATGTTTGGGCACACAGCCATTCTGTATGGCAGAAATAGGATATATACTTGGGTTTTTTGTTTTATTTTAGAATCAACTGAAATATTAAGTTCACAAATTGGGGGAGTTTGGGGGAAAAAGGATGAGGGAAAGTAACATTGCCGGATTTTTATTGCCTTACCTATCAATATCTAGGAAAGATACTACTGCTGCCATTCTTGAACCACCTAGACTATCCTAAAAATATAATAATAATATCTAATATTTTTAATTTCATAAAAATGTTAGTTTACCTTCTTAATCTGAGCATGACTCTTCACATGACTCTTGGAAAAGTATACTGAAAATGGCATAGAATTATGTATTGGTAGACCTAGGTTAATATAATGGCCCTATCTCTACTAGTTGGTATGATCTATGGCAAAATTATTTAATTTCTTTAAACAAAAATTTCCTCATATTAAAAGAAAAAGAAAAGGAAAGAAATAGCAATGACCATTCATCAGGACTGAGTAGAGTTTAAGTAAGGTATGAAGAATTTCTCATCACCTTACCTGGAACATTACAGATGCTCTATAAATACTAGCTTTCCTCTAATTTTTACTTGGGGACAAAATCTCTGGATCCTAAAGAAAGTACTACAGATACCACTTACCAAATAATTCTAGACCCATTTTACCCACAAAGAAAAGGACAACCAAATGATACAGATGACTATGGGAACACAGTGGCCTGTGAAATTTGAATTCAGTACTGTTTCAATTACCTTTTTTTCTACACATATTCTGGGTTCACATTCTACCTTTTTCAGCCTTGGGGAGAAAAATGTACCATGCTGCATTTCAAAGAACTCTTCAAATCACCTATAACATGTGAGAAAATAACTATTTCCTTAAATCTCTAACTGACTGGACGTGGGAAGTAAACAAAGAACACAGAGAAACTGATAATCTATGAAAATGGTCACTGAACTCAGTGAGCAAGTCACACACATGGATAGCATAGATGATCATCACCAAAACCCAGTGAGAAGTACAGGACTAGACTAAGGAGATGCCCTGATGCTTGGGAAGAACAATCACATGTGGACTGACAAAATTCACACTTTATAAAGCAACTGATAGCCCCTGTGTATCCTACGTTCAATAAACTTCATAAATGGGCAACTCAAAGTTATGCTTAGTAACAAAAATTGTAATTTTACATCAGGTACCTAGAATTTAGCTTAGCAAAGTACTTGGACAATTATAGCTAACCAAAATACCTGGACAATTATTTATTGTGAGCCCCAAAAGCAAGACCATGTAGAATATTTTTTGTTCTATTTAAGAAATCTATTGAAATAAATGTTTGCATATACACTGACTTAATTCAAATTTGTTCTTTGTGTGAGTACTAAAGAATTTAACTTTTGTTATTTATTATTTGTACAAGTAGTACTGAAAATTATAAAGTTAATTTCCTTTTCATTTTATCATAGATATATTTAGTACCTACTACTGGGTAATAACTGCATTATCTGATATTGGAAAACACAAAAGCAAGTAATATTTTGACATTTGGATGCTATTGCTATCTAGAACAGGTTATATATACTTAACTAGTTAAGATACAGAACATTCCATGAAACACCAGTGTTTATTATTAACATGGTAGTATATACTTAAAATTGTTGTAGTACCTGAAGTGTTAAGCCTAGGGACTACTCAAACTATTGCTCAGTAAGTATGAAAAGTAGCTTCTACTAGATTTCCTGGCCCTAAGAAGGAAGCAGCTCAGTGCAACTGGTGGGAATACTATCAGAGGAAGGACTCTCTGCTATTCTTTGGAGCTGAAATATATAAATAAATGATACCAAAAAAATCACAGCAGAAAAATTACTACGAAAAATTTCAAAGTAACCAAATGAAAGCGGTGGGAGGATGTTACATTTCCGACAATGAATAAACCATCCCACCTGCTAATTTCCCCAAATGAAATTATATCTAAACCACCAGTTTCAATTTTAAATAGTAATAGGTGCCATTTATTGAGGAAAAAGCTTTATATACATTGTGTCATTCAATCTTCAACATAACTCTATGAGGTATATATTATGATTTCTATTTTATAAATGAAATGATTGAAAGTCAGAGACATTAACAATATTTCTAAAGTCATACACTTACAAGAAAAAAAAAAGATTAAATCCATGTTTTTCATAAATCACTCCTAGCCATGAATCTAGATTGTCAATTACTTTGAGTGCTTCTTAAGGTAGAACACTTTATAGGACAGAAACAGTCAAATAATCAAATCATGGCAATTTTGTATTATTGATAAATCCCAAAAAAGTATGACAGTGATAAAAAGATTATGAGAGCTAGATATATTGTTGTCTTTTATGTTTCTTTATGGCAATCTCTGTATTATTCTGTATTTTAAATTGTTTTCTAACTTAAGAGTATTACAAAAACAACAAATTAGAAAACAGATCCACATTCAACACATCAGAACACTTCCAGAATGGCAGTTAGAAACTCTGAAAATCTGCATCTCTATAAAAGCAATGAGAAAAAACACTAGCAAAAATGATGAAAATCAACTCTTTCAGAACTCTGAAATTAAGACTTGCAATTGTCCAGTGAGTGTTGATTCAGGAAAAACACCTGATACTTGGTAAGAAAAGCAAAATTTGTGGCATTTTAATTTGCCCTCAACACATTTCCTATTCCCAGGCTTGCAATGGCCTTGAAAACCAAGTTTTGATGGAAACCATAAAACCTTTGAGCCTAGCAACAATGGAGAGGACAAGATGAGTTTGGAACTTAGCCCCGAAAGCCCAAAAAATGTTACTATTTGACCTGTTTAATAGCAACTGAAAAGTACCATTCTACAGATTTGTCTTTATTTAACCCGATGCAGAGGGCACTTTGTGTAAATTGACCTATCCCCAGGGCATTTGTTGAAAATAATCAACAATGTTTAATGTCAATTAATATGGAAATTGTTTAATGTAGTAGTTTCCTGAGGAAGTTATTATCAGCTAGGGATAATAAGAGGATGACCAAAAAAGTTTAAAAAGAAAAACTAAGGAATAAAATGTTCAAAGGGGGCTTTGAAAAACTGACGTGCTGTTGGAATCTAGAAGGCCACATCCATGTGCAGGGCTGTGTGCATATCCAGGAAGACCTAAAAACATATTAATCTCTTACCTCTGGCTGACCTTGAGGTTCTGCATAAGCAGAAAGTTAAACCTAAGGCAGAGCTATAAGCTGCCTACAGGAGCATTCAAGACATGCTTGAACACTCAAGACATGATCTCAGCAAAGGCTCGGAGATATATCCATATAAAGCATTTAAGAATATCTCTGTCCAGTCATGAGCTGACCATTAGGCTAACCAAGTGGAGTTATCACTGGTCAGATACAACAAAGAATACAAAGTTTACATAATTATTCCAGGAAAGTCACAAACAAACAAACAAACAAATGGCAACAAATAGCAACAACAAGAAACTTGAAGGTAGGAGGAATCTAATATCCCCAATTACCACATTACATTATTTTAAATGTCCATCTTTCAACAAAAAGGCACAAGACACTCAAAGAAACAGGGAAATATGGCCAATACACATTGGGGAAAAGCAATCAATAGAAACGGTCTCTGGAAAGCCCATACAATGAACTTATTGGACACAGAATTGAAATTGGGTATTAAAATTATGTTAAAAGAATTTTTAACTGTATCCAAAGAACTAAAGAGAATTATTAGTAAAATGTCCCAATCTCACATTATATGCAAAAATAAACTCAATATAGATAACAGACTTAAATTTAAGAACTAAAACTATAAAACTCTTGGAAAAAATGCTTAGGGGTAAATCTTTGTGATGCTGAATCAGACAATGGTTTCTTAGATATGATATCAAAACCATAAGAAACCAAAGAAAAATAGATAAGTAGACTTCATGAATATTAAAAATGTTTTGCTCAAAAGAACATGTCAAGAAGGTGAAAAGACAACCCACAGAATGGGAGAAATATTTGCAAATCATATAACAGGGGATTTCTATCTTGAATATATAAAAAACACAACTCGATGATAAAAAGACAAATACCCAATTTAAAAACAGACAAGGATCTAGATAGATATTTCTTCAAAGGAGATATATAAATGTCCAACAGGCACATGAAAAGATATTCAATAAAATCAGTTATCAGATAAATGCAAATTATAACCACAATGAGGCACTGCTTCATATCCACTAGAATGGCTATAATCAAAAAGATGTATAATAACAAGCATTGTCAAGCATGTGTTGAAATTGGAAGCCGCATGCACACCTGATAGGAATGCCTAACTGTACAGCCACTTTGTAAAACAGTTGGGTGGTTCCTCAAAAATTAAACGTAGAGGGCACCTAGGGGGCTCAGTTGTTAAGCATCTACCTTTGGCTCAGGTCATTATCCCAAGGTCCTGGGACCAAGCCCCACATCGGGCTCCCTGTTGGGGGGAAAGCCTGCTACTCCCTCTCCCACTCCCCCTGCTTGTGTTCCCTCCTTCTCTGTTAAATAAATAAATAAATGAAATCTTAAAAAAAAAAAAAATTAAACAGAGTTATCCATATGAATGAACAATTCCTCTCCTAAGTATGTCACTAGGAGAATTGAAAACAGATATATGTCCACACAATAACTTGCATACGAATATTTATAGCAGCACTATTCAAGATAGTCAAAAGGTTGAAACAACTCAAATATCCATCAATTGATGAATGGATAAACAAACATGGTATACCCAGGTAACTGAATATTATTCAACCATAAAAGGAATGAAGTACTGATAGCATGACAGAACACATAAGAGTCTTGAAAATATTAGAGTAAGCATAAGAAGCCAGACATAAAAGACTATATACTGTATGTTTCCTTTTATATGAAAATTTTAAAATGGATTAATCTATCAAAACAGAAAGTAAATTAGTTGTTGCCAGAGGCTGAGGGAAGGGAGGAATGGTAAGTGATTGCCAATATGTGGGTTTTCTTTTTGAGGTGATAAAATATGAAAACTCTTCTGGAGTTAGACAGTGATAATTATTCTGCAACTTTTTGAGTATATTAAAATCACTGAATTGTAGTTTAAATGAGTGAATGGTATGCTATATGAATATTTTCAAAATGTTACCATTTTTTAAGTATAAAATGCATTCTGGTTGCTGAGGCTTTGGACCTTGGCAGAAGTCACACTGGAACTTCAGGTTCCAAACCAGAGGTCGGCCTGTCCCTAGGCCTTTCGGACTCCCAAGAAAGCCTTCTTTCAGTTTCAGAGTCCATCTTCATGCAGTTCACTCTGGTGCACAGCATTTGGGCCAGAGCATGTTCCCCGCACCTGGCCAGGCTGCTGGACTGAAATGCCTTTGCACTGTGATTGACAGAGGGTGTCAAGGAGTCCAAAGAATTGGGGATTGCATGATATGTGGTGTGAACTAAACGCCTTATGGATGCTTCTGGAAGGAGGAGCCTTAGGCACTGAGGCGCCGGGTGTTTCTCATCCCATGACTTCCCTACTGCCTTGTAGATCACCTTACATTCTCCCAAGAGGCTTCCTCCGGAAAGTGTGGTTGTGGCTGCCTCCCCTCCAGCCAGATTCTGTCTTTTTCTGAGCCACACGTGACACTCAACACTTGTCCGCGTATCCTTTTCCTGCCCCTCCGTCAGGACCTGCCCCTACTCCCCCACACACTCCAAGTCACATACCACACCCTGTGGGCTCCAACTACACCCCGTTCGCCTTCCTGGGAAACCCCAGACTCCACCGACTGTGACTTGGCCCCAGCCGGGTTCCTCAACTTCCTACACAGAGTGCAAAAGAGAGAATCCTTCCTGAAGGGGTACAGAGGGGCGCGAAGGGGGCGGGGCTTGGGTTAACGAGCCAGCACCCGGGCCACAGGGTGCTGGGAGGAGGGCTGGCCCAGAAACAGTAATGCCCTGAGGCTGCTCTCCAAGGCAAATGCTGGGGGCCAGAGACCGTCTCCTGGGATGAAGGGCAGACTCCACGGCGGCCCTGAGAAACATCTAGCCCTAAGGATGAGCGTGAGTACCAAGAGCTTTTTGTGTATTTCCTAAGAGCATGAGTGCTTCTTTGAGTCCCCCTACTGCCATGAAGTGCACTCATTTGACGGAGCATCTTGCTCTTTCTCCAGAGCAGTGTCCAGATGGGGCGCCCAAGGTGCCTGAGGACCCGCTATAGACTGTGTACTCGTTCGTTGAGCCTGGGTTCAGGGAGTAAGGGCTGTTTTTTCTCTTGAGTTCAATTTGTGCTCAGAAGGCTTCAGTGGGATTCCATTTCATTCCCTGGGATAGCCGCCTGCGTCTAGTTGGGAGAAGGTCTCCTCTGCTGTATTTCGGGCATGAAGGTGTAGTGTTGGAAGGCTGGCGGGTGTCAGGGAGCGGTGGCGCCCGCGAACCGCAGAGACCACCGAGCCTTTCTCTCAGACCACCCCAGGCGTGGGGGTGGCGTGCGACCGAAGCCCTCTAGCCTTAGATCCGCGCATGCCCGGGCGATCCCAGAGCTGGGGCGCCCAGCTCCTTTAGCTGTCGGAGGCCCTAGGCCGGTCAGGGTGACACGGTCTGCGGTTTGCATAGAGGTAGAGGCAAGTGGTCTTTGGACCGAACTGTACTCACATCTGCAGGAGGAGGAGAAAGAGGCAGGCAAAGCAGACAGCGCGTGGGCTCCCATTCAGGTCCACCGCCGGTCTGACACACCTTATTTTCTAATTTGGGAACAGAATGGTGAGTTCAGGTTCGGCCTGGGATTTTAGTAGACATCAGATGCGGAGCCCCAGAGTTTTACACCGGAAGCCCTGTGGCTGCTCGGGGCAGACAGTGCTGTGGAAAGGCTAGAGATTTGTGGCCCACGCATGCGCAGTTCATTCTCCCCCTGGTTTAGGGCGGTTCCTCCCAAAGTCCGGATTTGGGCCAGAGCTACTGTGTGTGTGTGTGTGTGTTTGATTGCTGGACAAAATCCAGCAGAGCTAAGAAACCATAAACCTCAAGAGGAACCACAAATCATGAAAGAGTAAACCCCAACATGTGAGGTTTTCCTTAAAAATCCAAAACAACTTCATGTTCACGGTGAGAGCTGAGAGAAAACATGGACCTTGGAAAGGAGGCCGATTAATTCATTACCTAGTTGTGTTTTTTTTAAGATTTTATTTATTTATTTGTCAGGGGGAGAGAGCCCGAGAGAGCACAAGCAAGGGGAACGGCAGGCAGAGAGAGAAAGAGCGCGAGCGCGAGAGCGCGCAAGCAGGGAGAAAGGCAGGCAGAGGGAGAAGCAGGCTCCCCGCTGAGCAGGAAGCCTGAGGCAGGACAGGAAGAAAACAGTAAGTCCTAAGACAAATGAAATAAGACATTGGCCCAGGTAGCTTACAGTCATCACAAGGACAAAGAGCCTCCTCATAAAAAAGAAAAATCCATCCAACAAAAATGTCTCCCAGTCATAAGACCAATTTCTATTTCCACAAAACCCTAAGAGCTCTAAAGCCTGTTACAGAAACATGTAATCACTGCCCTATCACGGGAGATCCTCAGACTAGAGACTATAATGATAACTACTAATTAGATTTTATAGACCCTAACCTATAAGTAACCTATAAGTAGAAATGGACAGTCAAAAATCACCAACAGGGGCGCCTGGGTGCCTCAGTGGATTAAAGCCTCTGCCTTCAGTTCGGGTCATGATCCCGGGGTCCTGGGATTGAGCCCCGTATCGGGCTCTCTGCTCAGCAGGGAGCCTGCTTCCTCCTCTCTCTCTCTGCCAGCCTCTCTGCCTACTTGTGATCTCTGTCTGTCAAATAAATAAATAAAATCTTAAAAAAAAAATCACCAACAAATAAGAGGACAAACAATGAAATGAAAGAAAAATAAGAGGACTAGAACTTAGATATAGAACTAATTACCAAAGATCAGAATTAATACAGGCAAAAGTAAAAAGTTTTAAAATTATATTTTAAAATTACATTTTAAAATATTCTCAGAAAGTTTTGAGAATATTGGCTCTTTATTTTCTTTATTTAAAAAGTAAAAGAAAATAAATGATAAGCAACAATAAAAAAGGATAATTGAAACTAGCAAATTGCATTTGCTAAAACAAATATGTAGTAAAATGGTTGAATAATAGAATATTAGTGTACTTAATTATAAAGATTCAAAATATAAAATGCAAACTCTTAGAAATTTAAGAGGATAGTTTCTATTTTAGGGAATATGATACAACAGCTATTGAATGACTTCTCACTACAAAACATTTAGATCCAGGGTAAACTTTTTTTTAATATTTTGTTGCTCTTTCAGGAAACTAAGGAAAAAAAGAAAAAGAAAGCTGTAACTGAACAAGAAACAATAAGTTCTAGAAAAACAGGAATAGTAGGAGTGCCTGAGATGAGTTTCCAGCACTGACGAAGCCTTGGTTCCCAAATAAACCAAGGTGACCACATTCCTGGTTTAAAGTCACCAGTACCCTCTAGTGACTAGAAGCAATAGTATGTTCTAGGGGAAACCATCATCAACCTTGACCCTTAAGATTTCCACAAATTCAGATCATACATAAATGAGGGTTCAGTCTAGGAAATGTAAACACTGAAGGAAACAAGTTTCTATAAATGAAACTCATACTTAATAATAAACACAAATATAAATCCCCAAGAACTTCATGTATTAAAATTATCAAGTATACAGTATGAAAGAACTCGCATAAGATAGTGGTTTTTTTTTATTTTTTTAATGGAAATACCAAAATGAGCATGCAAGAGACTATCCAGAGTTTTAAAGTTTTAAGACAAGGTTTTAAATTAAGCAAACAGAATTTTGGAAGTGTAAAATAAAATTGTTGAAATTATTATATCAATGGATAAAGCAGTATATTAGACCTTGATAAACACATTCAATGACAACACAGAGGATGAAGAGAATAGAAAATATTAAAATGGAATCAAGAGACCCAGAGGATAAAATGAGAAGGTCTAACATGGTACAAGTCAAACTCCCAAGAAAGAATAAAAAAAACAGGAGACAGGAACTATTTGAAGAAACAATGACAGAATTTTCTAGAACTGATAAATGATAATGAACCCACAAAAATAAGAAACAAAATGTATTCCAAATGGGATCAAAAGTAAGTCACAACTTGAAAGTTGTAATGCATCTGTAGTTGCATTACAAAGACAAAGAAAAAAGAAACTGGGAGTGCTTGGGTGGCTCAGTCAGTTAAATGGCTGCCAGGCAAACAGTAAGTATGCATTATTTTCAGATAAAAATGAAACATTTATATAAACTTGGGTATCAATCAGGGCCCAATCAAGAGATACAACAACACTAGCATACTAGTCCTCAAAAGAAATATCAACAGAATTTAAAAATAAGATCTTAGACCACATTTCCTTTTTTTTTTTTAAGATTTTATTTATTTGTCAGAGAAAGAGAGAGCACACAAGCAGGGGGAGTAGCAGGCAGAGGGGGAAGCAGGCTCCCCACTGAGCAAGGAACCCAGTGGATCATGACCTGAGCTGAAGGCAGACACTTAACCAACTGAGCCACTAGGTAGTCTAGCTACCCTAGACCACATTTCCTAAGCATGATTCACTAACACTGTAAATAAGAAACAAAATGTTCAACCTTACTTCTTTTTTTTTTTTTAAGATTGTATTTATTTATTTGACAGAGAGAGATCACAAGTAGGCAGAAAGGCAGGCAGAGTGAGAGGGGGAAAGCAGGCTCACCGCTAAGCAGAGAGCCCAATGTGGTGCTCCATCCCAGGACCCTGGGATCATGACCGGAGCTGAAGGCAGAAGCTTTAATCCACTGAGCCACCCAGGCACCCCTCGACCTTACTTCTAATGTTGGAAGGAAAACCCAAGCATTAGTATATACATTTTTAATTTCTTTTTCTTTTTTAAGATTTTATTTATTTGTTTGTCAGAGAGAGAGCACACAAGCAGCGGGGAGCGGCCGGCAGAGCAGACAGAGGGAGAAGCAGGCTCCTGCTGAGCAAGGAGCCCAATGTGGGACTCAATCCTGGGACGCTGGGATCGAGTCCTGAGCCTAAGGCTTAACTGACTGAGCCGCTTAACTGACTGGCCGCTTAACTGACTGAGCCACCCAGGTGTTCCTCATTTTTTATTTCTGCTATAACAAATTATCACAAATCAGTAGCTTAAAAGAACATAAATTTATTATCTTACAGTTCTGTAAATCAGAAGTGTAACATGAATCTTAACAGGTTAAAATCAAGGTAGTGGTGTGCAACCTTCTTATCTAGAAGCTCTATGGAATTATGTTTTCTGTTTATTCAGGTTGTTGGCAGAATTCACATCTTTATGATTATAGGACTACGGTCCTGGTTTTCTTGCTGGCTACTTGAAGGTCTTCCGCAGCTTCTAGAAGCTACCACATTCCCCAGCTCATGGTTTCCTACTTCCACCTTTAAAGCCACTTATAGTCAAGTCCTCCTCATGTTGTATTTCTCTGACTCCCTCTCCACCTTCCTTTCCACTTTCACGATATCATGCAGTTAGTTATATTGGGCACACACAGATGGGATAATGAAGATAATCTCCCCATTTCAAGGTCCATAACCTTAATCACATTTGCAAACTACAGCTTGCCAGGTTGTCAGAACCAGGACATGGGCATCTTTGGGGACCATTATTCTTACTAAAATCATATTGGCACCAAATACACACACACACACACACACACCTACTGATGGTGAGGATGAAGGGAAATAGCCTTATTGTGTGTGTTTATTAATAAAGTTTTTGTCTATCTGTATGATATCTATCTAATTTAAAGTATAAGTTTTGACTCTGATTCCAATTCTAAGATGCTCTCCTGAAGAAATACTTGCACATATACATAGAGATACAGGATGATTTTGTAGTACTCTTTGCCAGAGCAAAAATTCTTAAAAAATCTACATTTCCACTTATATGGTAATGGTCAAATAAACTTTGATAAATCCATAAAACATAATACAATGCAACTTTTAGGAAAATGAGACAGAACTTATTGAATGTACTGACTTGGGTGAAAAGGAGAAATATATTATGAATCAAAAAACAAGTTGCTTAATATGTAAGATAAAAAACAGCTAAAATAAAATCTGTGTCTTTGAAATTTAAAAATAACCACCTAAATTACTTACATTAAAAAGGAAATAAAAAATGAATTTAGAGACTATTAAGAAATTACTGATGAGATCTATGTGACGGGCAAAGAAGCACTTAGCAAAAAAAATCATAGACGTAAATGCATCTATTATCTGTCAGAAAGAATTGAAAATAAATGAACTAACTATTTAATACTGGAAGCCAAATTACAATAACAAAATCAGCTTGTAATAAGCATTGATATTTATAAAGATAATAGAATAATTAATGAGTTAGAATAGAAAAAAAAGCAGAAAGAAAAATGAGTTATTTTGAAACCAAAACTTTAGAAAATCTTTTGTAAAAAACATACCAATAAATAAAATTAGGATTAAAAAAAGGGACATTGGGAGATACTTTTTTAAACTAAAACCAACAACATAGAGATTGATTAAAATAGGTTGGCATTAGGGGGGATTAGATGAAATGGACAGTTAAAAGAAAATTTCCCAGAAAGGCTTAAGCTACCAAATTTGAATTTTATAAGAAATAAGAAACTTAAACAATAATGAAAAAATGTATTGAAAGCAAAGTCAATACCTACCCTTCCCCCAAATATAGTGGGCAATTACACCAAATGTAGAAAGAATAGGTAAAACCTATGTTATTTAAAAATATTCAGAACATAGGAATAAAGATGAAAAGTTTATCCAACATTGTATCAAAACCATAATTGTTTACAAAGAAACTACAGCTACCTCTTACTCATTAGTAGAAATTTTTATGACAAACAAATATTGGCAAATCAGACCTAGGATTCTACCACATTAGGGTTTTTCACAAGAAAGAAAAGTTCTATGTTAAAATATCTATTAATATAATTCAAATCATTAACCGATTGTCTTTAAAAAATGACAATCTTGATAAATGCTGAAACATTTTATATAATTTCCCCACCTGGTGGTTCCAGTCTGAGCCACCATCTGTACCCACAGAGTTCAGGATGAATTCCACAATGTCACACAACATGGGTTAAGGAATCTACTTTTAGGGAGAAAGGGGAAACAGTTTTTCCAGTGGTTAGCAAGAGAAGAGGTGGCATAGAAAGACACCCCTAATCCTGCTAACATGTCACAGAGAGGCCAACCAAGCCAGGTTACTACTGATCCAGAGGATCTGTAGGCTATCCTAGCAGAGACACCTTAACCCCCTGCTCTGTACCACCTCCACATCCTCATCTCTTTCTTAAAATTCAAGCATGAGAGTCAACCTTGTAGGTGGAGACAACACTCAGGCTACTTATCATCAGATTCTCTGGGTTTAGAGAGAAAGCAGTTTATAGGAATTACCTGGGAAGTTAAGCTATCTGTCTTACAAGAGACTTTGGGGCAGTAGGATGCTGCAATCCCTCTTGTGAAGGTCGGGTGGCAAGGGAGTGGAAGTGGCATTTCAGTGACTTTTCTCCTACTAAAATAGAAGCATCCTTGCCCCAACTAGTCTGATGTCCAAGCATGCCAGCCTGAACAACATCAGCTGTGGACATCTGCCTGTTGCCTCACAAAAATTTAATTCCTATGTATGTCTTTTCAAATCTTCATAAACATGGAATAGAAATAAGTCTGTTACTTTATTAGGGAGAATCTACCAAGAACCTAAAGCAAGCCTCACATTAAATAATAAAAGATCAAAGGCATTCCGTATTTCAAACAGGAAAAAGACAAGGAGGTCCTTGCTTTTAACATTTCTGGAGACCTTAATACAGTAGGAGTGAAAAAAAGATGTATTTTTAAAAGATGTGGTTGTCAGTATTTGAAGGTATGATTGACTACCTAGAGAACAGAGGTAATTTTATTTTCTGACCTAGCTCATGGTTATATGGTGTAAGCTTTATAAAAGTCATCAAAGGACACCTGTATAGCACAGTAGGTTCAGCATCTGACTTTTGGTTTTAGCTCAGGTCGTGATTTCAGGGTCCTGGGATCTAGCCCAGCATAAGGCTCTGTGCTCAGTGGGTAGTCGGCTAGGGGATAAATGCAAAGGACTTGAGGCATAACACAGCTTTCATGGGTTGAAGGAACATAACCAAGACAGTATACCTAAGGCAAAGTGAAGAAAGGGGAGAAAATCAAGAGATGAAATTTTTTAAAAAGTAGGTGGGAAGTACTCTAGAAGACATTTAGGCTTGGATAGGTATCTGGATTTTATTCTAAGTACAATGGCAGGGTTTTAAACTCAGGCTTGAGATGATCAGATTTAATTATTCAAAAGGACCATTTGGCTGCTAGGTGCAAGGTATAAGGAGGCAAGAGAGAAAACCAAAGGACAAGGACGGAAAAGCTCCTTTTCTAGTTTCTATATTCTTCTATATTCTATATTCTTTTCTAGTTTCTATATTCTTCTAAAACTAACCAAGTGAGTAAAGGCTACTCACTCATTGCTATAACAAGGGAGTCAGCCATCATCACTTCCTTTCTGGTAGAGACTCAAAGGCAGACAGAAGGTTGGGAAAGCTTTACTTATAGAGGGTGGGGATGGCCTCAGGTATGCTTTGATTGGAAGTTGTTGGCATGGGGAAGCTACAGGCAGGCTAAGGAGAAACAAGTCATCCCGTGTGATTGGTGTATATTTGGCATTCCTGGTTAGTCCTACAATGAAATTAGAAACAAAAATTAGGTTGGGCGCCTGGGTGGCTCAGTGGGTTAAGCCGCTGCCTTCGGCTCAGGTCATGATCTCAGGGTCCTGGGATCGAGTCCCGCATCGGGCTCTCTGCTCAGCAGGGAGCCTGCTTCCTCCTCTCTCTCTCTCTCTCTGCCTGCCTCTCTGCCTACTTGTGATCTCTCTCTGTCAAATAAATAAAATCTTAAAAAAAAAAAAAAAGAAACAAAAATTAGGGAAGCTATCAGTTGTCAATAAAGTCCTGGCCATTTGAGGCTCATTGTTACAGAAGTTATTTCTTATCTTCTTGAATTGTTTCTAGAGATAGCAATCTGGCTTTCTGCAAGACTAACTTGTAGGAGGCTGTCTTCTTGGGCTGTTTATAGGGGGTTAGTTCCAAGGCAGGTTGCTCTAGGTTGTAGGTCAGAGTTCTATTTGTATATGTGGTCTGACTATTGTCTGTTTGTATATTCAGTCTCTCAAGTGGTGATGGTAAAAGAGAGAAATGACTGGATTCGTGACATTATTTGGCCATGAACCTGACAAAATTTGTTAAGAGGTTGGAAGTAGGAAGGTTAGCAAAAAAGAAGAAAAACTTTTTTGTGAAATGACTCCTAGTCTGGAGCCCTAACAATCAGATGTGATAGCGGTTTCTAGAATCTAAAAGTTGAAATGTAGGTTGGACCATAAAGCTGAGCACTCTCATTTGGAGCAGGGGTCAGCAAGTTTTTCTAGATGGCCTTTTTCTAGAAGGCCAGATGGTAAATTTTCAGCTGTACAAACCATCTGATCTCTGTTATAACTCCTCAACTCTGCTGTTGCAGCATGAAGCAGCCACAGATAAAATATAAACAAATAAGAATGGCTGTGTTCCAATAAAACTTTATCCATAAGCAATAAAATTTGAATTTCATATAATGCTCTTTTGATATTTTTCAACCATTTAAAATGTAATCCCCCCCAAAATAAAAGAAAAATAAATAAAATGTAAAAATCATTCTTAATTCATATGCCTTACAAAAATAGGCAGTAGATAGGATTTGGCCTGAGGACCATGGTTTGCTGACCCCAGATCTAGAGTCAAGGATTGTTAGGTGCACGTGCCAAACTTTGTGTTAATACAGGATGGGGTAATTGGGTGATGGCATCAAGGAGGGCATGTGATATAATGAGCACTGGGCATTATATAAGACTAATGATTCACTGAACTCTACCGCTGAAACTAATGTTATACTATATGTTAATTGAATTAAAATTTTTAAAAAAGAGGAAAAAAGACAATATAGATTATTTTATAATTCTCACAACTCTATGAGATCACAGCTATTATTATGCCCATTTTAATTATTAGGTAACTGAGTCAGCGAAAATAAGTAACTTTTGCAAGGTCACTTGCCTAATATGTGCCAATACCATTTGTTATTGAAGTAACAATATTTGACTTGGATTCAGTGTTAACACCTCATTTTACTAGACAGGTAAACAACACACTTTGCCTCTCTAGCCTTTAGTTGCCACAAGATTAAGAATACTAATAAAACATCTCTATCTTGCTTTGGTTGTTATAGGACTCAAATAAAATAATCATAGCTTAAATTTCACCCCATCAACGAGGTTTATTCTGATCATCCTAAGATAGCATGTCTGTACTATGATGCTTTTTCTTCATAACACTTTTCATACTCTGATACATTATAGATTTATTTCTTTGATTATTGTCTGTCTTCCCACATGAGAATACTACAGGAAGAACCATGAGGAAAACTGCTGCTTGTTTAAGTCCGTGCTGTATCCCCAAAGCCACGAACAGAGTCAGGCAGAAGTAGATACTTAATAAATAATTATTGAAAAAATGAAGAGTATACATATAAGGTATAACTTCCATGTAATATTTTTTCTCTTTATTTTAGTAAAAACTTTTAGTAGAAAATTTATCACTGCACACATTCTTTTAAAAGAAAGTAGACGCAGCACTAAAGCAGCTATGAAAATAAATTATAAGCACTAGAACCCTCCTACTTCCAGAAAAGAACACCTCTATAATCCATCTTATTTTTAAACTTGTTGACTTTACTTTGAAGAGTTAAAAGAACTTTTGAATTCCACAGATTTGTGTTAGATGAATTCATAATAAGATAGACATGGGTGGGGGGTGGGCACAGGAATTCTATAGTATTGAACAAAAACTATTGGTTGAGTTGGAAGATATCTCTAAAGGTTAATTACTCCACATTTTGACATCTTGTCAATTATTAGTTTCAGGTACCTTATTGTTTTAACTTTCTGATCCTAATCCCTTCAAGTCATGCCACTTTGATATAATTCTTAGACATATCTAGTTTTTCAGGGTTTTAAAATTTTTATTCAACTTGTACTAGTTCAGTGTCTCCTATGAAACTTCATATATTTGTGTATGTGAGTGATTTTCCAGATATTCCCAGAAACTGTTTTTCACTATATTACTTCCTATTTGCTGATTTATAGTTTATTAAAATTTGGTTTCATTGTCTTGTTAGTTATTCTTTCATGCCTTAGAATTCTAAATTACATTGAATTATATGCCCATAATAATTTTCAAATTATTTTAAAAATATTAAATATTTAAAAATTTTTACATTTTAGTGATGAAGACAGTATTATTCCTATTCTCTTGAGATAAAGATTTTTTTTATAATAGATTTTATATTTATTTATTTGATAGACAGAGAGAGATCACAAGTAGGCAGAGAGGCAGGCAGAGAGAGAGGGGGAAGCAGGCTCCCTGCTGAGCAGAGAGCCCGACGTGGGGCTCGATCCCAGGACCCTGAGATCATGACCTGAGCTGAAGGCAGAGGCTTAACCCACTGAGCCACCCAGGCGCCCCTGAGATAAAGATTATTAAAACAAAAACAAAAACTCCCACAGATGCTTTCTCTTAGTTTAGTTACTTTTTCCTTTCAATCATAACCCAGAGAGTCACTACATAGTAATTTGTACTTTAATGTACCTGAAAGAATTTATTATTTGAATGTATATAAATATACAATATAATATATGAATGTATACTTAAATATCTAAGAACAGAACTTGATCTATAAATGAGTGCTGTCTAAAGAGAAACTAAATAACAGCAAATTTATCACTGGCCTGTTTGAAATGCTTGAATGGGTAATGCTATATTTTGAAACATTACTTGAGAAGCTGCATTCTGTGAAAATATTAACAAAGTTAGAACATCACTTATAAACATAATGCTCGAAGTTAAAAATGCATGAAAAGCTATAACAGCTATAATAACTTTAAGAGAATCCCCTCTAAGAATGGAAATAAAGCATAACAGAAGTGTAAATATAACTCAGATTAATAATTATTTTTCTCATATCCATTACTTGAATATGTAAATCATCCTAAGCCGTCTTTTGTGCTTCTATGGGCACTTATGCTTATTTTAAAATGACAGCCACAGGGACAAATGGGTGACTCAGTCAGCTAAGCCTCCGACTCTTGATTTTGGCTCAGGTCATGATCTCAGGGTTGTGAGATTGATCCCTGAGTTGGCACACCCCACTGGGTGTGGAGCCTGCTTAAGATTCTCTCTCTCTCTCCCTTTGCCCCACCCCCACCTTTCTAAGAAGAATTAAAAAATTAAAAAAATAAATGACAGCTACAAAATGAACAGATTCCAATAGCTTCACAATGAAAGAAATTTAGAAATGTATTAACCTCAGCCCTGTTTATAGAGTCATGTTGGGGAGGAAGAATCATTTATTGACTTTAGCAAAGTCTTACGCCTGTTATCAAAATGGGACAATAGGGACACCTGGGTGACTTCGTCAGTTAAGTGTCTGACTTTGGCTCAGGTCAGGATCTCAGGGTCCTGGGATTGAGCCCTGTTTTGGGCTCCACACTGAGTGGGGAGTCTGCTTGTCCCTCTCCCTCTGCCCTTCTCCCCCCCACTCATGCTCTCTCTCACTCTTTCTCAAATAAATAAATAAAATCTTTTTTTAAAAATGGGACAAAAATTGGGTGCCTGGGTTGCTCATTCTGTTAACTGTCTGCCTTTAGCTCAGGTCATGCCCTGGGGACTGGGACAGAGCCCACACTGGGCTCCCTGCTCAGCAGGGAGCCTGCTTCTCTCTCTCCCATTTGCCCTGCTTGTGTGCATGTGTGCTTGCTCGCTTGCTCTCTGACAAATAAATAAATAAAATCTTTAAAAAAAAAAAAGGGACAATGATGCCAAACAATGGATGCTTACCCAAAATTCAATTTTTGTTATTTTAAACATTTTATCGTTTGCTGATAAGCTGAAACATGAAAAAAGACATGAATTTCAACAGCATGCTATAGGACATAGGCAGATTAACATCTGTTTCCTGACTACTTTGTGATGCTTCCAGAGCAAAGTGAAAACTTGTAGCTTCATTATACTTGCCTCTAGGTTGACCTCATTCAGTGAATTAATTGGGAGTACCATTGACTAATATCTACCTTTAAAAAAAAGTAAAATAAAGAGAAACTTAGAGTATTCTGGTTGTTTTAGCAACAGCTCACACATGTCAATATTTATTTTTGTCTTATCAGCTCAAATTTTTAATTTTCAATTCTTGCTTATGTATTTTTATGGCTGCTTTTTCTGATCCAGTTAAAATTATTCTTTCACTCACATATTCATTTTGAAAACATTTATTGAGAGTTTTCTAGGTTCTAAAAATATATAGATGAATTTAACTGTTCCTGCCCAGAAGAGTAGTACAGTGATAGTTGTGTGTGTGTGTGTGTGTGTGTGTGTGTGCATGCGTGTGCTCACACACACACACACACACACACACACATTACAATAGTAATACAGTGTGGTAAATGCCATAGTAGCAGTAGGGAACAAAAGATGTTTCTAGCTCCCTTGGCAGAACTGGGGAAGGTTTCTCACAGGGAAGATCACATTTCATATTGTCAGACAAGTAACATTTTGGAAGTTGCATAATGGAAAGAAGTCCAAATAGGAGAAACAGCATAGTCAGACACATCGAAATGTATAGACAACAAAAAGAAATCCATTGAATTTAGAGGTTGGGGATGGCAGAAAATGTGACTGGTAACAAAGAGATTAAATGACCATTCATCAAGAATGTTCAATAAAGGATTCAAAATAGGGAGGAAGGTTTAATTCTAAGATTACTTCCTGCTCTGTAATATCAGTCCATATTTATGATATTCTTGCCTCCGTGAGCTATTTATAAAGTGAGTAATCAATTTCTAATTTACTTGTTAGCAATTCATAAGTTCACATAGAGTCTGCTAACACTTTAAATATCCCTATACTCAACAATAATCATTAAAAAACTAACACTAGCTATTGATTACTCATTCTGATAAAGAGTTTAAAGCTATTTTGTTTGTAAGATGTTCTTGGAAGGACCACACAACTTGGTTAACATCTGCCTAAACAAAGTGTCTCATGGGTAAATGGACTGAAAGGTTCTAAAATGACTATATTGAATACATAAAAAATGATTAACTATTGTTAAAATCAAATAAGTGATTCAAGACAGTATTAATAGCAGATTTCTCTAGGAAAAAAAATATGTGTAATCATGATTACAAGAAGCCCAGATATTTTATGTGGAAAATTTCAGTTTTAAATTATTTTATACACAAAATCAAGTTGTCCATGTGAAACCCTAAATTTTCATAAACACATTGCTTAATGGTATCACAGAATTCAACATCTCTAATTTTAAGAATTTAGTGTTTGTAATATTCACCAACTATTTTTTGAAAATGATTTCATTGTATTCTGCTCAGTTGATACAAAAATTAAGTTTATGACATTACATATTTTATTGGCAAATTGAATAGCTTAGTATTTGATCCCAATATCTTGGAAGAGAAACTCTTTGTAAGTAATAGCGTTCCTGCCAGAGTTTTCCCCATCTAACTATATCTCCAAGATCTGCCAAGTTCTAAGTGTAGTAGAATAAACACAGACACACTTTCATGGAGAGAGTGTGCCAGTTTTTAATCATCCCTTTAATCACCTCCAACATCTGCCAGCTTTTCTTTCTGAAAAGTACTGCCACTTTTAGCATGACCCCCAAGAGGCAGGTGCAATATACAAAAAGCATGGTGTGGTTCTTTCCAATTGAGTCCCTCTTGGCTTTCAATTGAATGATGTCCCAGCCTCGTTTGGCTGAGATCAGATGGTACCTCCCCTCCTCCACCACTCAATAGGACAACACCACAGGAGTACTAAGTCCTGGGGTTTTTCTAGCAGTCCCTGAAATAAAATAACATTTAAAAAAAAAAAAAAAAAGAAGAAGGTTCAGAATTCAAAAGGATAAAAATAGAGTGAAGTAGGTGGACACTAATATATACATGAGCAAAAAAAAAAAAATTGCAAGAACTATGTAAGATTCGTCAACAGATCAGATGTCTACATTTCAAATAGCAATACTGATTGCAAATTAACTGGGTAGGATGAAGTATTGGAGACAGTTTACAAATCAGATAGATTCAAAGAGTGCTCCTACTGGGGCTTGGCTTAGAATAAATCCTGCCTGAGTACCCTGAAATTCTGAGTTTAAGTAATCAATTGCTATTGATTTTTCACTTTTGTTCTGCCAACATTTGGTTATTCCCTGGGTCATGCAGCCTTGCCATTTGAGCCAAAGTCAATAAAGAATTTATTCATTCATTAAAATCCGTAGAGGTAGAATGTAATGCTGAAAAATTACATTTAAGATTTTCTACAGTAAATATCCAAGATTTTGTGTGGGATTTTAATGTCCATGACAAATCTGTATTAAAGGACACCAGCAAGATAAACTTATGCCTTGTGAAGGACTGGTTTTGATGACTTAAATTGCATTGCTAAAGGAGAAAATTAACTTAAAAGAATTTAACAATAAGTCCTTGGACTTTGTAGCAGGACTGTGAATATTAATTTGCTCAATATATTAATCATGAAGTACTTTTACTATTTTCTTTATATTTCTTGGAAGCATCAGATACTAACAGAGTATTAGGGCCAGATCTCTGTTGGCCAATTTCATTCCAATGATAAGTTGTTGGTAAACACACAGAAATAAAGGTTTATGTAGCAATATCGAAGTATAATAGCTCCCAGTTTGTCTAATCATTACAACTAGTGCTTGTGAAAACATCTCAGTTAACTAGAAGAAGTTTATTCAGTTCTCACTTATTACATCCACTCTAAGTATTCTCTTTAATTTTTATGCAAAAACAACAAAATGCCTTGTAGTGCTTTTCAGTAAGCAGAAAGCTCTAACTCTATCCATCACTCCCAATAATAATATCAAATAGTTTTTTAAGTATATAAAAATGGCAAATGTTGCTCAAAATATTTTGATGAATTAATAAGGGTCTGTTTCATCATATCATTTAGCAATTATTTTCAAAGATATTATAATTTATTTAAGATATTATTATTTAAAGCCATTGGTTTATTTTCACTTGGAAACCTCTCTGAGGGTACACTTGTGTACAGTCTTAGTCACATTTCTAATTCTTTCCATGATTTCATATGTGAAGCTCTCAAATTTATGATTAGGGAACATTCCTGGATCTTCTAAATCTTTTGTTAATATTGTGTAGCCTTTGTATAGTGCTTTAACAATTACAGACAATTTCTCATCAGTTTTCCATTCTATCGTCATGTGAAGTATTTCCTTTGTTTTACTTCAGAGAAAACAGGTACAAAAATATTAAGTGAAACTAAGATATTAATTTAAAAAATTAAAATGCTAGATCATATGAACAAGATTTCCTTCTCCCAAGGAAACTAATATATTAATGTTAAATTCGATATTCCAAAAATGAGTGTCTCTCTCACATTTCCATAATAAGTTTTTGAAAGAATAGTAAGTGTAGGGAGGTAGGTTAAGCCTTGAAGAAAATACATAAAGCAAATATTTGTCTTAAGTTTCTTCTTATTAGCAACCATCAGAAACCCACAGGAAGATTTTCCAAATCCCTATCCCATTCACAAAGTACATGTTTTAAACAATTCTTTAGATTCTCATGGATTTTTGTTCTTCTTGATATCAAGTAATTCATTCCTATATTAAGACTGACATTTTGAATCATAAGATATTTTTACCAAATAAAAATTAAATGATTGACTATCTCAACAATTTCATTTTACAAATATAAAATGTAGATTTCAAAGATAGATTCAACAGTGGGTTTTGTGACTCTAAATGATATTTTCTTTCTGCTTTTTCAAAACAGGAAAAAAAATTAAGTGAGGGTTTGTATGGCATACAAGTGAACACAATTAAGGAAACCCTCATTGTTGTCTTCTGAATAGACTTGTCACATTACTATTCACAGCTTTGTCTAGTGACAGTGGAATATCAAAAAGATACTGAATAATATAGCAAAAATCTATTGTGCCACTGAGATCTAATCTTTGTCTGAATGTAATTGCCTTATTAAAAGATTTGCAAGCTTACTCTTTCTGTGATTCTAAAATAAGCCAAGAAAAACCATGCTGTAAAAACTGCAACTGTAGTCTCTATGATATGACAACAGCGTGTGAGTCAAACACTGAAAATTAAAACCCCATTCCCTGGTTCCCCGGCAATGGCATGGATGCTTCTAGTCCCACAATTATCCCTGGTGGTGTGAATGGCATTTGGAAGACTTTCTTCCCATGAACTTAGCTAAGAGTGCCTGAGGAACTGCTTATGTAAATACGAATATCTCATTTAGATTGTAATTTATGTTCGGGCAGTGTCTGCTTCTTAGTACCTGTTCATTATAGCTAATAGATTCAGGATAAGCTCCTTTGTCTTTTTCCCCCACCCTCTTCCCCGAAACACCTTGCTCTAAGCCTTCCTAGAGAAAGAACAGTTTCACTGTTCAGTGGAAATAGATAAGTAATTGCACATACTGATACCGATACCCTTACAAATTGTCAGCTTTAGTAAATAGTGTAAGTGGATGAATCTTCTTCTTCTTTTTTTTTTTTGCCCTTCAGCCTACTCCTTTTTTATATATTGTAATGTTATACTTTTATGATTTCATGAAAGGCATTGCTTCCCACTCCCCTCACTCCCTTCACTCAGATATAATAAGACATAAGACAAGCTCCACAGTAATAACAGCATTAATTCACTTCGATTATGGCCTCAAGTCCTTATTCTTAATAGAGAATTGAACAACAACCAATTTCATTCTTCTATAATATAACTATCTCATTTAGGAAACAGTAGCCACTTTAACACAACCCTTTCACGAAGAGTGGATTGGGCAGGGAAAGAGGGCAAGGGCTAGCGATAGATTCATGTGTATTTTAGCAATGTGGAATTTGTTAGTCATCCAGCCTTAATGGGGTTTTGGTATATATTCAATATGTATAAAACAATGACATACGTAAATTAGAGTTTTTATTCAGTATTCTCTTTGCACTTCAATAGAATGGGAGTCTATTTACATAACGGTGAACTTACAACCACTTGTTTGCCAAAATGAAAGTAGGAAGTTAGGTCTAATCAGAAACTATGACTCATCACTGTGACCAACATAAAACATCAATTTAATGCCTAAAGTTACATTTGAGCTCATCTTTAAAATGCAAATATTTGGCGTAGCTACCTAAAATGGAATTTGTTCAGTGACAGTATTAACAGAATTCCAAGAATGAAAGCTTATTTTTTTTTTTTTAAAGATTTTTATTTATTTGACAGACAGAGATCACAACCAGGCAGAGAGGCAGGCAGAGAGAGAGAGGGAAGCAGGCTCCCTGCTGAGCAGAGAGCCCGATGTGGGACTCGATCCCAGGACCCTGAGATCATGACCTGAGCCGAAGGCAGCGGCTTAACCCACTGAGCCACCCAGGCGCCCCTGAAAGCTTATTTATAATAGTAAGCTTCTCCTTACAAAATTAAAGTTTTGGTTAGTTATTATGGAAATTAGGACTATATAACTATTACTAGAGGAACACTTTTGGGGCACTTGGATGACTCAATCACTTAAGCATCCTGTAGATTTTATTATTTCTTTAAAATATAAACTACTAACTTATAAGTCCAAAAAATAGTGTATTCTTCTTTGAAATTCCTGAGATATAATTTTTAAACTGCATTTATACAATTCCCAATTATATAAGATATTATATATAATTTATATAATTCACATTTACTTTTGTTTTGTCAGAAACGAGTTTTTTGAATTATATGCTTATAATGTCTGTAATACAGTGGAGACACAATCAGAGAAAACCTACTATTTAACTTTAAGCTTACTGTATGCATTAAATATTGTCTGACAGATCTAATAATGTATGTTGGTCTTGTCATAAAAATATCTAATAACTCTTGTCTTAAGAAATCAATTTGGATTAAATATGAACATCACATACACATTTCTTATTAACCTTCTGACACTTTCAACAATATTTTCCCCTTTATGGTATTTCAAATGAAAGCTATATATAGACTTCTGCTGAAATAATTTTTACTATAACTTTTTGTTTTATTTTATCTTATATTTTATTACAAAATTAACACATAACTATTACCTACAATTTGTAAAATAGAGCAAAATAAAAGGAATAAAGAACATTTATTATCCCAACATCTAAAGACAGTTCTTACTACCCTTTTGGTAATTTTCCTTATGGACTTTATTCCATAGAATTATTCTTTAAGTTGTTTCTAATTAGACTGTGTAAAACTGTGTATGCTGGATTGTACATTTAACATCATATAATGTTTCTTATGGTAATATAGACTATTCATGAATGTCGATTTGAAGGACATTGTGACAATTACAGGAGATAAGGCATAGAAAAGACTTAGTAGAACTCATGATACACAGTAACTGTATGTCAGCATATGTCAGCTACCATCCTCATCATTATATTTATTATTGTATAATATCCACCCATAAGGCTTTACTGTAATATATGTGACCATCTAATTTTTAAAAGATGTCTTATATTTTCTGGTCTTATAAATAATGCTGGATTGGACATATTTTGTATAAAAAACTGTTTCCATATTATATATATATATATATTTCTTTTTTTTTTTAGGAGAGATTTCCAGGACAGAAATTACTGAATAAAATGGGATGCCTATTGTCAAAGTCTTTAATATAAATCACCAGATGTTTCAGAGAGTGTCCCCCACCTTCTACTCCCTCTTGCAATGTTCAAGATTGGCCCTTTTGTGGCACTCTTACTGACATTCAATATTCTCTCTTTTTTTTTTTTTGTAGTACACACTCATCTACTTTAATCATGTCCTTAGTTCTACCTGTCTCTAATGGCATATCACTTTTTTTTTTAAATTTTTGAGAAATGACATAATTTAAGAGTAACAGAAAGTACAGGGCACCTGGGTGGCCCAGTTGGTTGGGCATGTGCCATTATGATCCTGGAGTCCTGGAATCAAGTCCCTGATTGGGCTCCCTGCTCATCAGGAAGTCTGTTTCTCCCTCTGCCCCTCTACCCTGCTCATGATCTCTCTCTCGGAAGTGTTGTCTCTCTCTCAAATAAATAAATGAAATCTTGAAAAAAAAAAAAAAGAGTAAGAGAAAAAACAATAATAATACGAAGAATTCTCCAAAACCCTTTACCAGATTCCCTAAATGTTACCATTTTAGCACTTCTACTTTATTCTTATTTGTCTATAGATATTGAAGGAATTACTTTCTGAAATGTAGATTAGACTTGTAACTAAAACACTTGTGCTTTCTCAGGGTTGTCATCTTTTTTCTGCATTTTTTTTCCTGGACTATAGGTCATATTTTCTGGGTTTTTTTTGCATGGCTAGAACAAACATATACTAGACATGGATGACACATTGTGGACACAGAATTTTGTCATCTTCTTTTGAGAAGATATTTGATTTTGTTCTAGCATAAAATTTCACTTGATGGGACTCAAATTCCAAATTCTTTTTTGTGGTGGGCAGCAACTGAAATCTCTGCTCATCTACCTAGCTTTTCAGGCTTGATATCTACCTGACTGCTTAGATCTTCCTCATGCATGTCCAGTTCAGGGATTAACCAAAGATTGAAGGAGAGATTATATATAGACTTAGATTGCATATAAACCGCACTCTATGGAGTACTCTTCCAATTTTGAGCTACTTGAAGGGCCCAAAATCCACACTGTGACACCTCAAGCCAATAGTTCGGTGTCTCTTTACTCAAGCACCCTGCACTGTCCTCTTGGAAAAGTCTATGTAAATGTGGAATCTCACTCAGTGTAGTTCTCTTCTTTCAAGGAGAGATTTAGGAGAGATTTTAGTTGCTTTTAGTATATTTTCCTGCTTTTGGTGAAACCTCATGCCTTCCCTTTTTTTTTTTTTTTTTTAATTTTTTTTAACTTAATCCAAAGTTTACAATTGTTACCGACAGGATGATTATTCCAATACCAGAACCTTGGCTATTACTGGAACCAGAATTTAGTCATTTCTTTTTTTTTTTTAAAGATTTTTTTTTATTTATTTATTTGACAGAGAGAAATCACAAGTAGGCAGAGAGGCAGGCAGAGAGAGAGAGGGGGAAGCAGGCTCCCTGCTGAGCAGAGAGCCCGATGCGGGACTCGATCCCAGGACTCTGAGATCATGACCTGAGCCGAAGGCAGCGGCTTAACCCACTGAGCCACCCAGGCGCCCCCTTTTTTTTTTTTTTTTTTTTTTTAAAGTCATTTCTGTAGCCTATATCAGAATCCAACAGATTTAGAGGCACCTGGATGGCTCAGTCAGTTAAGAGTCGGCCTTCAGCTCAGGTCATGATCCCAGGGGTCTGGAATCAAGTCCCACAATGGGCTCCTTGCTCATGGGGAGCCTGCTTCTCCCTCTGCCTCTGCCTACAGTTCACCCTGCTTGTGTTTTCTCTCTCTCTCTCTCTCTCTCTCTCTCACTCTCTTTCTCTGTCTCTTTGACAAATAAATAAATAAAATCTAAAAAAAACAACAACAACAACTAACAGATTTAAAAGAACATTTCCCAAAGGGTGTTCTGTGGAATGCAAGTAATTCCTCGATGAACAATCAAGAGGATTGTTTTGAGGTCAAATACTTAGGAACCCTGCCTACTCTTTCACCCTCTGTGCCTCTTAGGTATTTACAATTGCATAAGCATATTGAAGGATAGTCCAAGTCCTCAAGAGTATAAAACTATTAAACATTAGCACAGTTTTCATTGGTTTAATAAATATTTATTAATTGGCACTTTGGTGAGTTTTATTTTTTTCAGACATATTTTTTCACGGAACTCTTTTCTTTCCTATTTTTCCAAAACTATCACATAACTTAGAGTTCTATGTAATGCACTTTAAAAATGGCACATTGTAAGTTTAGTCTTCACCTAGAATTTTAATTTTTCTCCCCTAGAACTTCATCTCAAAAATTTTCTAGTCTAGAAAACTGGTGTATTACCCCATAAACACATCTCAGTTGTTTTCTACCTGCATGATTTTATTGAGAGCAATTATTTTATCAATATATTTCCTCCCTAACTAGTTAATTTATATTTCTCAATTATTTTACCATGAAGGTCGATACAGGTTTACTGCTTTATTCAAACCAGTTTTTATTCAAACCAGAATGTCACTACAGACCTAGGACAGTCCATAAAATTTCTCTCGAAGATGTAGCACATTATCAGAGAATGCAGAATAAAAATGACAACAGAATCATGACACATAAAGCAAAATGTCTTCTGTTGTCTGGTTATCTATTACTGTGAAACAAACTACCTCCAAAACTTAGTGCCTAAAGAATAACCATTTTATTATCTCTCATACTTTAGTGGGTCAGAAATTCAGGCAGGGTTTGGCTGGCAATCTCTTTTTCTCCATCACCAAGAATTATTCAGCAACATTCAATGAGCTTCTAAGCTGGTTGGTAAGTTTTATATGGCCTCACTCAGTTCCCTAGCACCTTGGTGCAGAGGGCTAGAAGGCGGGGCTCAGTGGCAACTGTTGGGTCCCCCGATAATGGGTCTATGGTCAAAGGAGAGAGACTGATACAAAGCAAAGGTCAAGCAAAGCTTTATTTCACGCCAAGCATCAAGAATCAAACCGACTGTCAAACAGACCAGTCGGGGCTGCACCTTTCAGAGGGGGCGACCCCTCCCTGCATCACGGACTAACTTTTATAGAGCAAAGGCCATGTGGTTGGACCGGCTACACACAGGTGGTGAATGAGATTGTAACAGATAGAGAAAGCTGCACAGTCATGCTAGGTCACAAATAAGTGACCAATTGAATTACAATCCACCCCATAGTAGCTATTTGAACTAGCCTATCACCTTAGTCAGAATTGGCACCCAAGAGGCGGGGCCCACACTCCTTGGTAGCTAGGGAGACAGTATGTGCGCTTTACTGATGTCTCCACCTGACCCGACCCATCCCTGCGTTTGAGCTGTTATCTCTACCTGACCTGACTCAACTTTGTATTTGGGCTTTGTTACCTGGGACTGGTTTCCTGGACTTGCTTTTAGGGACGCCTGGGTGGCTCAGTTGGTTGGACGGCTGCCTTTGGCTCAGGTCATGGTCTCGGAGTCCCGGGATCGAGTCCCGCATCGGGCTCCCAGCTCCATGGGGAGTCTGCTTCTCCCTCTGACCTTCTCCTCGCTCATGCTCTCTCGCTGTCTCTCTCTCAAATAAATAAATAAAATATTTTTAAAATAAATAAATAAATAAATAAATAAATAAATTCCCCTGGCAGGGGGCAGGGTCAATTTAAGTTTTACTGCATAAACAACAAAATGGCTGTTCAACCCAGTTGGGGCCGCTCTGGCTAAATAGGCCCTTACAGGAACCTTCTGCATCTCTCATAGCCTTGGAGCCTCTCCATTTGATGTCTCCTGCTGAGGAGTCAGATTTTTTGTACAGTGGCTCAGGGTTCCAAGAGGGGAAGGTAGAAACTAAATTCCTCTTAAAAGCAAGGCCCAGAATGGCCTCATATCTTATATACTTTTTGTTAACGTGGTCATTGACCAGCCCAGATTCAAAACAAACGGAACTAGACCCCACTCTTGATAGGTGGGATTTCAATGAATTTGTGTTCATCTTTATTTAATCCACCATGTTATTCTCATGGTAAAAAGTGTGGACATTTTGCAGAAAGTGATATGAAAGAAATGGAATTCTGTCCTATTCAAGAATTATATAGATAGGGACAATAAGCTAGTAGCAAGTGCTAATGTTAAGATATATAACTAAGGAAATTATCAGAGACACAGCAGACATCAAAATTATATAAGTAGGGTGCCTGGGTGGCTCAGTAGGTTGAGCCTCTGCCTTTGGCTTGGGTCATGATCATGGGGTCCTGGGATGGAGTCCCACATTGGGCTCTCTGCTTGGCAGGGAGTCTGCTTTCTCCTCTCTCTCTGCCTGCCTATCTGCCTACTTGTGATCTCTCTCTGTCAAATAAATAAATAAAATCTTTAAAAAAAATATATATATATATAAGTATATTATGAACAACTTCATGCCAAAACATTTGAAGATTTAGACAAAAATGAAATATTTCTAAAAATATATAACTTATAAAACTTATTTAGGCAGAAATAGAATTATCTAGATAGTTATTTACTATTGAAGAAATTGAATCCAAATAAAAAATCTTGCCACATTGAAAATTCTGAGCCCAAATGATATCACTAATGAAGACTTCCAAACTCTCACAGAATAAATGTTCCAGTAATATTCAGGTCTTCCAAAGAATAGGAATACAGGTTATAATCTCTAAATAATTTTATGAGCTAACATAATCCCATATATGATATGTTTATTAGGAAGATCAGCCTATAATTGCCTTTTTTTGTGTTGTCCTTCCTAGCATACCAATGACTCTAGTTTGTCATTATGTAAATGTGTAAAAAATGTAAAATGTAGCTCACATTATACATTCAGTATGAACTTACATTATCAAAAATTAATTTAAACATTAACATGTGTTAATGGATGATGATCAGTCCCTCTCAAGAAAAGAGACATAGATGATTGGATTCAACAGGGTCTTCTTTTTTTTCCTTTAGATTTCCTGGATATCGTAGGGGAAAAAATGTTTCTAATGTTAGTTTTCTCTTTTCCTGTCTTTCTCCCTACTAAAGACAAATTTGTCATTGCCCATTTAGATTCTCTTCTTTCTTACTTCCTGATGAGATCCCCTTCTGGGTGGACCTGTTCTTTTGTGATGCAAAAATATGAGAATGAGAATGGGAGCGGGGGGGAAGGAGAGTCCTTAGCCCCAAAGCCTACATCTATTCATGTAACAAAGAACTGGAAGAGGGGACAAAGGGATTAAAAGACCTGGATATCCAGGGGAGTTTGGATTCCTAAGTAAGATCCGTCAAAAAAAAATTACAGGATGAGTAAAGTGTATTTTGGACAGCATAGTTTGGGAATATAAATTTGATACCCTTTTTTATTCTACAGGTTCAAGTAAAAATTGAAATTACTTTATCACTAAAAAGTAACTGACATGAGGGCACCTGGGTGGCTCAGTGGGTTAAACCTCTGCCTTTGGCTTGGGTCATGATCCCAGGGTTCTGGGATAGAGTCCCGCATCGGACTCCCTGCTCAGTGGGGAGCCTGCTTCCTCCTCTCTGTCTGCCTGCTTCTCTGCCTACTTGTGATCTCTGTCTGTCATAATAAATAAACATAAAAAAAAAAATAACTAACATGACAGTGTTTGTCTTTGCATACATATGACACCCTCAAAGAATGAGCAGTGTGGAGCACTATTGTGAAAATCTTCCATTTTTCAAAAAAATATGAAAGGAAAAAAATCACTCATTTAATCCAATATCAGCTAGGGATTTCCCATGCTTTTTACCTGAGCAAACTTGTCTTGATCTGGTTTACAAAATAAAAAATCTTCTAACAAATTGGTGAGGGGCTCAGGTTCATAGAATCTTTGACTACCTTGGTTCTTGCTGCTGTATATACTATCTCTATACTGTGCAACTTTAACCTGGATATGAAACTCTACCCTGTCTCCATTGTACACACACACTAATAAAATGGAGGATTCATGAGTTTAATAGACTTTATTGACTTTGAGAGGAGGAAGGAAAATGGGCTTATAACAGCAATTCAAACAATTTCCTGTAGAATATTTTTTTAAAAGATTCATTTATTTATTTATTTATTTATTTGGAGAGAGAGAGAGAGAGAGAACGCACACATGAGAAAGGAAAGGGTCAGAGGAGAAGCAGACTCTGCTGAGCAGGGAGCCCAATGTGGGATTCGATCCAGGGACTCCGGGATCATGACCTGAGCCGAAGGCAGTTGCTTAACCAACTAAGCCACCCAGGCATCCGGAATATTATTTTTGTAAGATTTTTTTAAATTTATTTATTTAAGAGAGAGTAGAGCAAGTGAGAGAGAACACAAATGGAGAGGAGAGGCAGAGAGAGAGGGAGAAGCAAACTCCCCACTGAGCAGGGAGCCAGACATGGGGCTCCATCCTGGAACCCTGAGATCATGACCTGGTGGAAGACAGACACTTAACTGACTCAGCCACCAGGTACCCTAATTTCCTGTGGAATATTAAATCAGAACTATTTTTAAATGCCTTTCTGCCCTCTTACTATTGTAATACAGTCCCAGGTTTGCCCCAACTTTCTTGGTCCCTACCCTCCTCTCCCTTTCTCTTTTTTCCATGTCCCATGCAGAGGAGCTTTCCCTCTTACAATGAAGAAAATAATAACAGCTAACATCGATTGAGGATTTCATATACTTCAGACACTGTGCTATGTGTATTACATATATTACTACATTTATTCCTTATAAAAATCCTGGGAAGTAACTATTAATATCATCATTCTTTTTATAGATGAGGAACCAAAAGGTCTAGTAATTTTTCCAAGTTCACAGAGCTAATAAATAGTAGGGCCAGGATATGAACCAATACAGTCTCATTCTAGAACCTCTCCTTGAAACCATATAGCATACTACCTACAACTATAACATGTGACCTTGGCAACTGCCATACTCTTGCAACAAAATACAAATTTATTGCATGGGAGCTTTTTACCCAAAAACCCTCTCACCATGGAAGGAATTCTGAGGCTAATTGCTGAGATGGTAAAATGTTTTTTCATCTCCTTACATTTACACTTTTTAAGCTTGACACAAATATTTGGCAGAAAGCAAGATAACAAAAATCATTTTTTTTTTACATACTAATGATATTTATGTTGCCAAATCAATATGTAGACACAAGGCATGATGATCTGTTTGGAAAATTAAGAAAAGACAAGAATGAAGGGCAGAGGGACAAAAAGGATCTGAAATGATACCTATACTCTAAAACAAATTGGGTCCTAGGGAACTTCTCTGGTTGCAAAGATAGAGCCATGTAAATAATACTGTATCCTACATGTATAGTTTTGGTATCTGTAATCCACTAAATGGAGTTCAAAATCAGAAAATACAGGAAGCAAGCCATAATTAGGAATTCGATGAGCTGAATGGTAGAAAAGTAGGAATTAGTTGTTCAGTATAAGGCCTTATCTAGGGGGCAGGTATGGGGAGGCAACCAGTAATCTAAGATCAGAGAGAGTCATTAGTACCATTGACTACACAAACACACAGCTGGGGAGCTACTAAGGAGGTCCTGAGACTGTTTGTCCCTGAGAATTTCTGAGAGTCACATGGCATCTGGAGCTACTTGTACCTGTCTGGGTTCTTTAAAGAAACAGAACAGGAGTTGATAGATAGAAAGATGGATAGATAGATAGATAGATAGATAGATAGAGATTGATAGAGATTATTTATAGACTATATAGAAAGAGATTTTAAGGGATTACCTTACAAGTTTGTGAGAGTTGGCTACTCTGAAATTTGAAATCTGAAGGGCAGAGCGGCAGACTGGATCTCTATCATAGTCTTGCAACAGAATTCCTTCTTCCCTGGGAAATGCCAGTTTGGGGTCTTAAGGCAGCTGACTGGAAAAAGCCCACTCACATTATCAAGAGCAAGCTACTGGGATGCCTGGGTGGCTCAGTGGGTTAAAGACTCTGTCTTCGGCTCAGGTCATGATCCCAGGGTCCTGGGATAGAGCCCCACGTCGGGCACTCTGCTCAGCAGGGAGTCTGCTTCCCCCCCCCCCCCGCCTGCTTGTGATCTCTGCCTGTCAAATAAATGAATAAAATCTTAAAAAAAAAAAAGAGCAAGCTACCTAAAGTCAATGATTAAAGATGTTAATTACATCTACCAAATACCTTCAGAGCAACATCTAGACAAACATTTAACCAAAAAATTGGGTACCATAGACTAGCCAAATCAACATATAAAATTTAACCACCACAGTATTCTTTTGAGATGTTTGGTTTCTACATCTAGTTACGAGGGGAAAAATTCATGGATCAACAAGGGGATTTGCCTCAGTTCTAGAAAGACTCAGGACTCAGAGAGGGGACCAAAACTGGCATAAGAATGGTGCACTTCTCTTTGAGAAGCTACTGAAAGGGGAGAGACAATACAGAATAACTCAGATGATCATGATTTTTGAATGTTTGGTTAAATAGGAATAACCTGTTTGTGTAGAAATGTGTTCAAAATTCAGATCCCTATGTTTTTGATTCTGTAAATTTGTGAGAGAGTCTAAGAATCATCCCAAGTGATGCTGATGCAAGTCACACACAGATAACACTTGAGGAAGAATCAAAGTGAATAACAATATTCATCCCAGGGCTAAAGAGAAAGTGAATTCCTAAACATAATACAATCTCAGTGAGGACAAGCTTCACTCACTGAAATGATAGAGTGACCAGCTAGACCTGAATCCTATCATCCCACAGAATGAAGATAGCTCCCCGAAACAAAAGCAAATGATAGCTTAGATATGCCAAGCAAATTTAATTTCAAAATAGCCATTTTTGAATGTACAAATGGAATCAGAACAAGTCACAATTGAAAGCCAGTTCAGAATATGGCCTGTACCCTACTTCCCATCCCTACGCCTTTCATTTGTTTGTGGTAATAAAATTAGAGCATATCACAGAGAAAAGAACAAAGTAACTGCAATGCTAAGTGAACAGTTTGTTCTCTACCCAGTTTTCCAAACTGCTGTTTATGAAAAAAACAACTGCATTCTTTTTGCCAAATGAGATGCTCACCAGTTTGAATGACTTACATAGGGTATATCAGAATGCAAGCATACCAAAGACAAAGCTTCTGACAGATGATGAGCTTGAAATAAAATTTTAATTGAATTACTGTTGGTAATAGAGAGCGAAAAGTGGAGTCAAACTTTCATCTTGTAAGACAAAGCACTCTTGTTATCATGTATTTGAAATTGTTCTTGTAGCCATGCAAATAGAAAAACAAAAACCTCTCCCCCTTTGAACTTGATCTGATTCATAATTGCCATCCAAGGAGCTCTAACCAGTTTCCTATTATTTAGAATTACGGATTTCTAGAATCTTTGATGTACAAGTGGACCTGATATTAGATCCAAATATCCAAACCCCCTACATTACATACTGGCCAAACAGCTTGCAGCATCTCTTCAAAAACTTCTAACAATGGGAAACTATTATCTCTGAAGTAATACCCCTCTATACTCAGCAACCTTAATCTTAAAGTTTCTCTTTGATGTGTTCTCTTTTCTTCTTCCTACTTTCCCTCAGCACCTCTTACCCCTCCACTTTACTCCTTACCTCCCTACAAACTGAAATGGTCACACACACACACACACACACACACACATGCCACATGTCACACACACTCTAACCTCCTGGGACCTTTAAAAACATTAACCCTTGGGCACCTGGGTGACTCAGTTGGTTGAGTCAGCTCCAATCCTGATCCTAGGTTCCTGGGATTGAGTTCCACATGGGGCTCTCTCATTCCCTCTCCCTCTGTGTGTGTGATCTCTTTCTCTAGCTCTCACTCTCTCTTAAATAAATAAATAAAATCTAAAAAAACAAAAAACAAAACCTTAACCATGACAAGAAATAACATAAGCAGGATTAGAAAATATATCTGATTCCCCAAGGTAATCACTTATTAAGTTTAGGGTGCTAATATTTTACTTAACACATGGGAAAAAACTGACCTTCAGTTTACTAATCACCTCCGTCTTTAATCAGAAAAGAGACTAGGGTTGTAACTATGCAAGGCAAATGTTTTTAGGCATTATGAATTGTTCCATCAAAAGTTTGTTTTTGAGTGGCTCAGTCATTGGGCCTCTGCCTTCAGCTCAGATCATGATCCCAGGGCCCTGGGATAGAGCCCCATGTTGGGCTCCCTGCTTGACAGGAGGCCTGCTTCTCCCTCTCCCACTCCCCGTGCTTGTATCAACTCTTTCGCCATGTCTCTCTCTGTCAAATAAATAAAATCATTTTTTAAAAATTCTTTTTTAAAAAAGATTTATTCATTTTTAGAGAGAGTATGTACAAGCAAATGAGTGCGAGTAGGGAGAGGGACAGAGGGAAAGAGAGACAAGCCTTGAGTGGGTGTGTGGTGGGGGGAGACACACCCACTCAAGGCTCCATCCCACGACCCTGAGATCATGACCTAAGCCAAAATCAAGAGCCGGTCATTTAACCAAGGGAGCCACCCAGGCATCCCCCAAAATTCTTTATACTGAAGACTTCTAAGACAGTGGGAAGGATGAAATATAATTTGACATTAGACTGACGAGGAGGTAGATAAATAACTAGGAATGTGACTTCTCAATAGCCACATTATGTGGCTCCTTATTACAGAAGAAAATATTTTGCAACAGAACTTTTTTTTTTTTAAAGATTTTATTTATTTATCAGAGAGAGACGGGGGGAGAGAGCAAGCACAGGCAGACAGAATGGCAGGCAGAGGCAGAGGGAGAAGCAGGCTCCCTACTGAGCAAGGAGCCCGATGTGGGACTTGATCCCAGGACACTGGGATCATGACCTGAGCCGAAGGCAGCTGCTTAACCAACTGAGCCACCCAGGCGTCCCTGCAACAGAACTTTTAATGACACTTTTTAAGAAGGACACTTGATGTGATGAGCACTGGGTGTTATTTGCAACTGATAAATCACTCCATTCTACCCCTGAAACTAATAATATACCGTATTTTAACTAAATTGAATTTAAATAAAAAATAATAAATAAGTAAATAAATAAATAAATAAAATGAATGCTCAGATCCTGTGCATTGTTAGTCCCACAAAACAACATGGCCTGCCAATTAGTCAAGGTGCTAAGTGCCTTCTGCGCATCCAGTTAATGTCTTAACACATCACAGTAGATGAGTAAATGCTAGGTAAGATTTAATTAATTATTTTAAAAGTTTTGTACTTATAAAAAAAAGTTATCAACTTGTAAAAATGAGTTCCTAAAATACACTAATTTTATATATAATATGAAAATTCACCAAATTGTTTAAGGCTCTATTTACAAATATGAAAGGAAAGGATATTAATATTTTATATTTTCCAACCTGACACCCCATGAGATTGGTAAAAGAGCATTATTTACTGACATTTCTTTAAAAATTTACTGAAAGTTAACATAACTACATTATAGTACTCACAATTCTATTTGTACAGATGCCATTGCAGAATAAAGTGAGTTTCCGTTGTATAAAGGAAATCTTGACCCAGCCGAAGAAAAGAAAAATGAATTAGAATTCTGTCTCTACTACTTACCAGCTCTGTGGCAATGAAAACCTTATTTGACTTCTCTGAACTTCAATCTCTTCATCTGCAAAACAGGTATAAATTATTGTTACTGTTATTAAACTATCTTACAGCATTGTTGTGAAGATTACATACATTTTATGTGAAATAATAAACACAATACTTGGTAGATGGTAAGACTCAGTAAATCATAGCTGTTGTTTGCAACAGCTAATTGTTGCTTTTACTCTTTTAGGTGACCAAAAGTCAAAGAAAAATAAAATTCAAAACAAAAGCAGAAAGCCTAAATAGTTTCGATAGCGTTTATGCCAGTCTTTTGATTTTAGAACTTTTAATTATTTAAATAGCATAGTAATATAAGAATATTTATATATGGTGTGAGTTTCTAGAAAAATATTCATGATAAATATTACAATTATTATTAGATAAATGTGAAACACAAAGAGGTAGGAATTATCACCATATGATTTAGACAAGAAAATTGGGCCTCAGAGGTCATTGCTTGATGAGGATCGCACAGCTAATACATTGGAAAATCAGAATTTGAGGCAAGTTTTGAAACAAGTTTTAATGTTTGGAGTGATAAAATAATAAGGAAAATCAGAGCAAAAAAATTAATCTATAAAATAGGAGTGGTCCAACCTGAAAACATGAACCAAAATTATATAAATAAAGGTATTCCAAATTATTTAATCATTATCATGTATCACAAGTGAAAAAGATCACCTCTTTCCATGACATTATATTCATAAAATAATGAAATCAGATGTAGGAAATGTTTATTAAGATACCTCTTTGATGGATGCCTGGGTGGCTCAGTCAGTTAAACATCTGCCTTGGTCTCAGGTCATGGTCTTGGTCCTGGTATCAAACCTTACGTCAGATTCCATGCTCAACTAGGGGTCTGCTTGTCCCTCTCCCTCTGCTCCTCCACCCCACTCATGACCTCTCTCTGTTTCTTTCAAAAAAAAGAAAAGAAAGAAAAAGAAAGGAAGTAAGAAAGAGAATGTCTTCATTAAGTACTGATTAACTATAATAATTATATATTAATATAATAAATTTTAATTAATATATATTAGTGTCCTTTCTTAAATATGTTTATATAATGTATTTTCTATAATATAATATATATTATTATATATATAATTTATTGATTACTATTCTAATTATTCTAAACACCTCTTAGAAATCCTGTGGAAATGGGGCACCTGGGTGGCTCAGTGGGTTAAAGCCTCTGCCTTTGGCTCAGTTCATGATCCCAGGGTTCTGATATAGAGCCTTGCATCGGGCTCTCTGCTCTGCAGGGAGCCTGCTTCCTCCTTTCTCTCTCTCTCTGCCTGCCTCTCTGCCTACTTGTGGTCTCTGTCTGTCAAATAAATAGATAAAATCTTTAAAAAAAAAAAAAAGAAATCCTGTGGAAGTAACATTTACTATGCTTAGAAAAAGTCATTTAAGTAAGTATTCTTTAAAGTATGCTCCACAGTCCATTTTGTTTGTGAGTTAGTTGAATTATTACTTTATGATACTTATATAAACAATTCCATTGCTAACAACTTATCAAAAGGAATTATTTTCTCCCTTTAAATTCTAGTCAGTAAGTTAGTGTATGGGTGAGAATACTGCCAAACAGGAGTTAGATGATCCAGCAAAAAGGAGTTTAGTAAATGCTTGTTGGTTATTTGATCTGTCCATCAAAAGTAAAGAAAACTACCATCAACTTTGGTATATTTCAACTTTAATATTTTCAGCTCATAATCTTCCAAAACTATCCTGAAAAAAGGGCTTTCTCATTTTAAAATGTACTGGAAATGCATTTTAATTAGTAAAAGACAAGGCATCAGATGATAGCAAGCAATCATGATTATGTGAGGAAATGTCCATACTTTTCAGAGATGCATAACAAAGTATGCTAAAATACGTAAAGGTAAAATGACAATTTCTGAAATTTGCTTATAATACTTCACCACACGTATACATAAAAGAAATGCATGCATATATTCAGCAAAAGGCGCATTAAAAAATGTTAATGGTAACACTATTTTTAATGCCAAAGACTAGAAACAATCCAAATGTTCAACAGTAAAAGGGGTAAATAATGGCCTATCCATACATCTCAATACCACATGATGACAAGAATAGACAAACTCCAACAAGCTGCTACACCATGGGTGAATGTCATGAACATAATATTGAGCACATAAAGACAGACACAAAAGAGTCTATACTATCTGATTTCATTTACATAAAATTCCAAAAATAGGCAAAACTAATCTATGATGATAGAAGTCTTAATACTGGTTTCCCTTGAAGTTGGGAGTAGTGACTAGACAGGGACATAAGAACACTGTCGGGGTTCTGTTTTCTGCTTCATAAAACAGATGCTCATAGGGTTATGTTCGTATGGTTTGTGTACTTTTCTGTAGTTTGCTATTCTTCAGAAAATGTATATATAAAATACTCCTGTAAAGTAAAAATTATGAAGCCATCCCTCATGGTAGTCTTGATAACTGTTGAATTTGGATGATTCTTACACAGAGATTCATTTTACTTTTCTTTCTACTTTTGTGTTTGTTTGAAAATTTTCCTATTAAAAATTAAATGTAATCTACAAAACACTATATCATTGGCGGGGACTTGAGAATTAAAAATTCATGAACCCTTCCACAATACATATTCAAGAAGAATTTGGTTTATACATTTATAGTACATTGAATCTTGTGTGAAAACTAATCCAGATTCTGCCCAAAATGCCCTTCCCTATACACATAACAGCTTATTATTGAATTAAATTGTCACCCACCCCAGAGAAATTACCTAGCTAATGCAAGAATAATCACATTGGACATCAACGTTTATTTTATTAAAGAGCCTGAAGAAATTAAACCAATTGGCAACACTAAGAAAGATGGACATCTTCCCTAATATACAAAGAAAATAGCTATGTTTAAGTGATTCTTATTAATGTATATTTGAAAGGGAAGTAAAAAGAAAGGGTGAGCACCTTGAGAGCAGTATGAGTATAATTTTCGGCAAAGCAACTTCAAATTTAGATGCAGTCAGAGTTGGACAAAATATTATTAGGCTATTGATTCAAGGAAGTAAAGAAAAATTTTAGCCTACAAGGAATAGTACAGTATTTCATTATGTCAACATGAAACCTCAAGAGTTTGCTGAATAGAACCTACTGGGTATGCATGGCCAACACTTTGTCTTTCAAATTAGTCCATTTTTATACCCACTATGAAGAGTGCTCTCTGAGTGTATTATTAGTTAAGCTTTGCAAGCCCAAAAAAGTATTCTCATGGTATATGAAAAAATAATTGATTTCCCCCTTTTCTTTGTTTTCCTTCATGAATATGCTTTTTACATTATATATAATCAGAAAATTTGATGTCTGAGGCAAGGCTGGAAATTAACAATTCTAAGTATTGGTTGACTTATTTTTCATTTTGTAGTCATTTGCTAGGTTATTCCTAATTTTTTTTTAACCTAACTTGGAAAAATGTTTTTTAGCAGCCAGTTACAACAGAAGTCAGTTTCTTTTTAAGCAAACTAGCACTGCTTGTTGCTTTTTTTATGTTAAAGCTCAAAAGAATTCACACTCAGTCACAGGGTATATGAATTGTGCTTAATAAACCATTACTCTCTGTGAACATTATGATTCTGGAGTCCTACTATTATATATTCCTTAAATTAAATTTTTAAAAAATCTTTCTCCCTTTAGTACAAGTAAAATAGGCTTAACAGTAAGTAATTGCTGATCATTTTTGCCAGATACTTTTATTAGAATTGCATGGTAACCATTAAATGGGTTTGCATTTTCTTCAGGAGCATTAATTTTCGGATTAAATAAAATACATGCTCTTTTTTTTAAAGCAGCTCATTTTATACAATAGAACAATTTTTTTAAATGAGCTACCCTACACTTAATGTCATTAGTAAACAATGCATTTCGTCACACAGGAATACCAGGCTCATACATTTAAAATACTTCAGGTTCTCGTTATGCCAGCTAAACCCGACACAGCGCTATAACCTAACAATAGCCACTTACATAACCAAATGAATATAGAAGGCCAGATTTTCTGGCACAGATGCTGCCTCTTATCTACCCTCTCTAGGACAATGTCAAAATAGTGATCATTATCTATATATGTTGACTCTCTATGTGGTATTTTTCTGAGAGGAATGAGAAGTTGATTGTTATCCATATTCTTTCATAGAAACCCACAGAACATCTACCAGCTGAGATTTTCCAGGACATTGTTCTGAGATCTAAGGCTGACTATGGTGTGTTATAGAAGCTATCTTGGGTTATATCCATAAATGCTTGGGGGTAGCAGTCTATAATGTTAACATCATTCTATCATTAATAGCTAACAATTATTAAGCATTTGCCAGGCCATGTGCTAAATCCTTCACATGCTTAATCACATTAAATGCTCACAAAAGCCCTATGCTAGTTGCTATTTCCCCCCTTATATTTCCCCATTTTATAGGTGGAGAAACTGAGGCTCCAAAGGGATAAACAATGTGTTAACCAGTAATACAGCTAGGAAAAGACAAATTCAGGATTCAAATTAAGTCCATGGGACTCTAGACAGAAAATCACTTCAGCCAACTTTATAACTTTTTAAAATAATGACTTCTGTTGTTGTTGTTGTTGTTTTTTCTTACTTTATGCCTCGTTTTTCACTAAAACTAAAGCCCCAGGATTTGCAAATAAATAATTTTGGCACTGACTAACTTCAACACAATTCAAGTATTTATACAAGTTATTTGCAAATAAATGATTTATTTTCTTTATTTGAGACAATCACCAAATCGTGATGTTTCTCAAAGAGGTAAAGTAAAAAGTAAAAATTTGTAATACTCAAAATTTATTTTGTTAAACTCAAGTTTTTCATTGCTATTAACATAAGTTGACAGTTCAGGGTTTTTGTTTTTGTTTTTGTTTTTTAAGATTTTATTTATTTATTTGACAGAGACAGCAAGAGAGGCAACACAGGCAGGGGAAGGAGCAGAGGGAGAGGGAGAAGCAAGCTATCTGCTGAGCAGGAAGACCGATGTGAGACTGGATCCCGGAACCCTGGGATCATGACCTGAGCTGAAAGCAGATACTTAACGACTGAGCCACCCAGACATCCCGACAGATCAGATTTTTAAATAATGATATAGAGATATCATAGGTTTATAAATAAGGAAGGAATTGTATAATATTTGAATGACAGATACTCCATGGGGTAAAAATCTATAGGAATCATCTGGTCTCCTTCTGCACCATTATCCCCAGCAATACACTGTCCATTACATATACACACAAACACGCATACCCACAAATGCTTTAGTACCCTCAAATAGCATTACTATAATTGGAGAGCCTACCTCTGCTTAACTCCCCAAAAAGATGAGAATCTCTATTTTATGAGGAAACTGATTCCATTTTCCAAGCAGTTGCAGTTGCTGAAGTTCTTCTAAAAATAGTGCTTGCTGCCCATTCTCACTGTTAGGTAACTGAATTGAAAATAATTCATCAGAATAACAATTGCAACATTAAAAGAATTGTTGCCTCTCTTCTCATTCTATTTGTCCTTGTGAATTATAGCTCTAGCTCCTTGACTGTGGTTTTAATGTCATTTTAGGAGGGAATATACACAAATACATGTTTTCAATGAGTATATTTAAGTGGAAGCTCTTTAAAAATTTTCAGCTCTCTAGCGGTCTCAAGAAAGGTTTCTTGTGATTTATCCACTCTCAGTGTTTGTTTGTTTGTTTGTTTGTTTAAGAGAGAGAGAAAGAGAGAGAATGTTCGTGCTTGTACATGAGAGCCTGTGGAGTCAGGAGGCAGAGAGAGAGAGGGAGAGAGAAAATTTTAAGCAGGCTCTGTCCTCGGCACAGAGCCCAATATGGGACTTGATCTCCTTACCCTGAGATCATGACCTGAGCCCTGAAATCAAGAGTCAGAGGCTTAAACAACTGAGCCAGCCAGCCACCACCAGAACTTTCTCTTTTTTTAAAATTATTTTTTAAATTTATTTTTAATAAACATATAATGTATTTTTATCCCCAGGGGACAAAAACCTGTGAATTGCCAGGTTTACACATTTCACAGCACTCATCATAGCACTTACCCTCCCCAATATCCATATCCCCACCACCCTCTCCCATCCCCCCTCCCCCAGCAACCTTCAGTCTGTTTTCTGAGATTGAGTCTTTTATTGTTTGTCTCCCTCCCAATCCCATCTTCTTTCATTTTTTCTTTTCCTATCCCCCAACCCCCCCCCACATTGCATCTTCACTTTCTCATATCAGGGAGATCATATCAGGGAGTTGTCTTTCTCCGATTGACTTATTTCGCTAAGCATAATACCCTCTAGTTCCATCCACATCATTGCAAATGGCAAGATTTCAAGATTTCAAGATTTCTTTTGATGGCTGCATAGTATTCCATTGTGTATATATACCACCTCTTCTTTATCCATTCATCTGTTGATGGACATCTAGGTTCTTTCCATAGTTTGGCTACTGTGGACATTGCTGCTATAAACATTCAGGTGCAGGTGCCCCTTCAGAGAACTACGTTTGTATCTTTAGGATATATACCCAGTAGTGCAATCGCTGGGTCATAGGGTAGCTCTATTTTCAGTTTTTTGAGGAACCTCCACACTGTTTTCCAGAGTGGTTGCACCAGATTGCACAGAACTCTCATTTTTAAAGCAAAAGTGAGTAATACTTAGTTGAATCAAGAGGTCAATAAAGATGTTAGTTATGAATAATATAACCTTAATATTTAAATTTAGATGAACACTTTGGATTATTCTTGCTGTTAAAAGATAGCAATACTGGGGTGCCTGGGTGGCTCAGTGGGTTAAAGCCTCTGCCTTTGGCCCAGGTCACGATCCCGGGGTCCTAGGATTGAGCCCCGCATCGGGCTCTTTGGTCAGTGGGGAGCTTGCTTCCTTCTCTCTCTCTCTGCCTACTTGTGATCTCTCATCAGTAAAAAACAAACAAACAAAAAAAAAAAACAAAAAAAAAATAGCAATACCAAAATGAGTCACAAAATTTATGAGACTACTTTAAGTAAATATCCATCATACAGAAATAAAAGTATTTTTTAAGTTACTTATTTTTAGTTAAATTGCAATGAAAAGATAATGTGAGCTACCCTGCTAAGGGAATAATTTAATTTATGTGAATCATGTATTTTAATATCTAATTATATTTATGTACATGAAATACATTTATTTCCTAAATTGCTTTAATTATGTTACATCATCAGAAATAGTTTTTTAAAATATCAGAACGTTGAGGAATTAAGCTAAAAAGAACTAACCCTTGTCTCTTAAACATAAATTCATAGAAAAAGAAGTATCATTCCAAATCTAAGGTAGATCTCTGAACAGTATATTTTCAACAAATTAAAAGAATTAAAATTCATAGTTCATTTGTATAGTGATTTAGCTTGTTATTGCTGTATTTTCTTCTTTATCATAATATTCTGCATTAGATGGTCAGGGAAGGGGGGAAATGAGAGTGGGCTCCTGGAGGGGAAAAAATGGAACAAGGATGTTGTGATTAAGAGCAGAAAGGCTAAGGAAAAATAGAAGCCATGGAAAGTCAAGAAGAGAAGGAAAGTAAGAGGCAATAATTGTGTTTAGTTATGGAAAAGGAGCCAGAACACTCTCTATGGGGGAAGGGAAAAAGGAGCAAACAGCATTTTACAATTGTGCCTGTCTGGGGTAGGGGGACAGTGGATTAGGCACTCTAGAAGTAGTGGTGCACCAGGGTGGCTCAGTTGGTGGGTGGCAGGGAGGGGGGGACTTTTGATTTCAGCTCAGGTTGTGATCTTAGGGTTGTAAGATCAAGATCCATGATGGGGGATGCCTGGGTTGCTCAAAGGGTTAAAGCCTCTGCCTTTGGCTCAGGTCATGATCCCAGCAGGGTCCTGGGATCGAGACCCGAATTGGGCTCTCTCCGCTCAGCGGGAAGCCTGCTTCTCTTCCTCTCTCTCTCTCTCTCTGCCTACTTGTGATCTCTGTCAAATAAATAAATAAAATTTAAAAAAGAAAAGATCCATGTTGGGCTCCATGCTCAGTGGAGAGTCTGCCCGTCCCTCTTCTTCTGCGCCCCCTAACGGCCTCTCAAATAAATAAATAAATAAATAAAACCTTAAAAAAACAAAAAAGGAATTCTGGAAGTAGTAGTATATTCCCACAATGAAATATCATGATGTAACAGTAAAAATGGACAGACTGCGTGTATAAATAACAACATGGATGAATTTTATAATGTTGAACAAAAGAATATAGGCAAAAGAATACTCATTGTGTGATTTCAATCATATAAAGAAAGAAATATGCAACTAAATTATAGTGATACAAGTCAGAGCAGGGGATTAAGAGAGGAGTATAATCCATACTTCTTGAGTTTGGGCAGTGCTCCATTTTTTGACATAGATAGCGCTTTCAGGAGTTTTACTTGGTGTAGTCATTGAGCTACCCATTTGTATTTTGTGCACTTTTCTGTGAAGGTGTTCCATTCAAAGTGGAACAAAACAAAAAATATTGGGGAAAAAAAGCAATGAATGGTGACAAGACACAAAGCCAAACACTAAATTTCAGTCATACAATTTTTGAGGCTCAAAGGTTAATACTGTTCCATCCACTTGGACCTAACTGCCCGTCCCCAAAAATATAATTAAACCAGTGAACTAAAAATTTTTTTAAAGTTCAATTTTTTAAAATCCTTGTATTAAGTCAAATGAGACAGATTTGGGGGTCCATCTGACTCAGTCAGTAAAGCATGATGAGACTCTTGATGTTGGGGTTGTAAGTTCAAGCCCCATGTTGGAAGTAGAGTAAAAGATTCAAATCTTTTAAAGATAAATAAACAAGACAGATTTTATATAAACTTCAAATACCAGTTACACAGCATTGGGCTTAATGGGGGAAACTTTCAAAGCATTCCCATTAACTCAGAGATAAATTAAAGATATACTTTACCACCATTATTCATTCATTCATTCATTTAAAGCCAACTGGTGCTTGAGACTATTCTAGGCAGCTGAGGCAAATCTTTATACAGAAGAGCTAAATACCCTGCCTACATAAATATTATAGTATTAGGGAAAAACCAATAAATAAGCAAACAAATATCATATAGGGATAACTGCCATGGGCAAAAACCAAAGCAGAGTAAGAGAGACATTGAGGTAAATTGTAATGATGGGTGAGGCATTGCTATTTTACATAGAGTAGTCAGGAACATTTTCTCTGTTAAGGTGACATTCAAGAAGAGGAAGAAAGTGAGAGCAAATCATGATGACATGCAGAGGGGAATCGTTGTAGAGGCATTAGTCAATGCAAGTAGATACCAGAAAGAGTAAGAAATCTAAAAATTGAAGTGTAAAAAGTGAATTATCATTATTACTAGGCGAGTAGAATCATGTATCTAGAAAACCCGAGAGAATTAGCTTAAAACCCCTTCCAAATACTAGGTAAAATACTGACATTTAATCAATAACCTACACACATTCTAACAACAACTTAGAAGAGATAATGAAGAAAAAGATCCAAATAGGGGCTCCTGAATGGCTCAGCCCCTTAAGTGGCTGCCTTCAGCTTAGATCATGAGCCCCACCCACATCAGGTTCTCTGCACTGCTCAGTAGGGAACCTGCTTCTCCTTCTGCCTCTCTCTGTGAAATAAATAAATAAAATCTTTTAAAAAGGAAAAAGAAAAAGATCCAAATAAAAATAACAACGGAAAAGATAAAACACCAGGAATAAAATTAACAAGTATTAGCTCTACATGAGAAAAATATTCAAATGCCACTAATGGATACAAAAGAGGAGGTAAATATATAGTAAGGCATACCATGTTCTGAGTAAAACTGAAGTACATAAATACTTTAATATCTTTTAATTTAATTTTTAAGCTTTAATTTTATCCCAATAAGAATAATTGGATAATATTTTTGGAACTTGACATGCTGCTTCTAAAGTTCTTATGAAAAACAATCAAGCAAGAACTGCTAGAAAAGTCTGAAAAATAAAGGTACTAAAGAATCCTACTCACTTCAAATATTAAGGTGTACAAGGTAAAGAGCCCTAGGTATTAAGACAGGTATCAAAAAACTACATTAATTAAAAGATTAGAAGGGCATCTGGGTGGCTCAGTTGGTTAAGTGGCTGCCTTTGGCTCAGGTCATGATCCCGGGGTCCTAGGATTGCCCCACATCCAGCTTCTTGTTTGGCAGGGAGCCTTCTTCTCCCTCTGCCTCTTCCCCAGCTCATGTTCTCTCTCTCTCTCTCAAATAAATAAAATATTTTTTAAAAAAAGATTATAGAATGAATATGTGTTTGGGGGATGTATCATGAAACAATAATAGATCCAAATACATATGATAAGGGAGGCATCATAGAGGAGAAAAAAAGATTGGATTATACAGGAAATAGAAAAAACAACATTGGATCCAGCCTACATGCTTCATTCTGAGGTAATTTTTTTAAAAGATTTTTTAATTTATTTATCTGACAGAGAGAGACAGTGAGAGAGGGAACACAAGCAGGAGGAGTATGAGAGGGAGAAGCAGGCTTCACACTGAGCAGGGAGCCCCATGTGAGGCTGGATCCTAGAACCCTAGGATCATGACCTCAGCGGAAGCAGACACTTAATGACTGACCCACCCGGGTGCCCATACTGATGTAAATTTGAGGTGCATTAAAAAGTACTGTGAAAAAAGGAAGCCATAAAAGTTCTGAGTGAAAAAGGCTTTTTAAAGAATGAGTTTTGGGGAGCCTGGGTGGCTCAATGGGTTAAGCTTCTGCCTTCGGCTCAGGTCATGATCTCAGGGTCCTGGGATTGAGCCCAAATCGGGCTCTCTGTTCAATGGGGAGCCTGCTTCCTACCTCTTTCTGTCTTTGCCTCTCTGCCTACTTGTGATCTCTCTCTCTCTGTCAAATAAATAAATAAAATCTTTTTAAAAAATGAGTTTTAAAAAAAGGTATATAAAAATGTGAATTAACTATATATATTCTATTTCTGCAAAATAAAAGATATCATAAACCAAGTCTAAGAAAAGCAAACTCAATAAAACTATTTGCCACTCATATTACATACAATCATTTGATTTATTTAATATAGCGATATGATAGGAATCTTTAATTCCTATCATTTAATTTTTAAAAAGCCAGTCTCCCAAACTGTGCAAGCGGTAGATATTTCACAGAAAAGGAAAAACAAATGGCCTTTAAATTATAAAATTATTTTACTTTTCCTCATAGTAAAATACATGCAAATTAAAATGACGATAATATACTTTCTCAAAGTGCTAACCATACTACTTCTTCATTATCTACTCAAAGGCAACTTCAAGACCAGTAGATGTCTCAGCTGGATCAAGCTATAAAAATAACTCAAAGTATGGAAAGAGGGAGGATTTTGTGAAGGGAATTTCTTGGAGGGAAGTACTGCACTGATGTGAAAAGGAAAGGAGGGATTTTCCCTCTTTTAGCTCAAAGAGAGAGCAGGGCCAAATGCAAAACTTAAGGGAAATATCTTTAAGACACTATGAATAATGCTGCAATGAACATTTTTTTGTGGACACATGTTTTCCCTTCATTTCTCTTGGGTATATCAAAAGAGACAGAAAATAGATTACTGGCTGCCTAGGGCTGGGGAGGAATGAGGGATGACTGCTAATACATATAATTTCCCCCCAAGGGAGTAATTAAAATGTTCTAAAATAGTCATGGTTGAAAACTCAGAAAATATACTAAAAACTAGTTGTATACTTTAAATATACAAATTCTCTAATATGTGAATTATTTCTCAATAAAGCTATTATTAAAAAAAAATTTAAGGGGATGCCAAAAACACAGTCATCAAGATAAATAATTATTCAGTACTAGATTTTTTTTTTTTTTAAGATTTTATTTATTTAGGAGGAAGCAGGCTCCCTGCTGAGCAGAGAGCCCGATGCGGGGCTCGATCCCAGGACTCTGAGATCATGACCTGAGCCGAAGGCAGTGGCTTAACCCACTGAGCCACCCAGGTGCCCCAGTACTAGATTTTTTAAAATCAAAATTAATGCAAAACCAATCCACATTGAACAAAATAACAAAATTTTAAATTGAGGTGGGCTGTTGTTTGTTTTATGACTTTGCATTATTGTACAACAGAAGAGTCCTTTGGGCAGCACAGCTATTGTGTCCTTCCCGTGTTTATACGGATTGACAAAAGATAAGCAGACACACCGGACCACAGTGATGCTTTCTATGTATAATAGTCATTTGGGTGGGTGGCAAGGGGAAAGAGCTTTTAACGTCCTTCCACTTGGTTCAAAGTATGGGAAGATATTTTGATTAGGTATATAGAGGGACACATTTTCTTTTTGCCTCTGATGCCACTGTAGTTCAGCAGAGTACTAGAAAGGAGCTTTTGTCGGGGCCAGTGAGAAAGCTTGAGATGTGTTCCCTGCAGGGCACCCCACAGGAGTAAGCAGTTCAAAGGGTAAGTAAAAGGTTAACTAACAACTTGATGGTAAAACCAAAAAAGTTCTTCTGTAGTAAGAGTGACCCACAGTCCTAAGGTTGTTAGGGTGAAAAGATGTGATTCCCTATTGACAAGCTATAGACAGAAGAGAAAGAGCCAGGCCAGGGCCATCTTTAGTTTGGCCTTAGAGAGCTTCCAGAAACTGGCAGAGGTGAGAGGACCTGTCATTGAATGACTGTGGTGAACTACCAGAGAAATATAAGTTGAGGCAGGATAGGAAGGGCCTGCTGAAGGAAAAAGTACCTACCCCATGTCAAAAGGATCTCATATTTTGTGGGACCCAGCAGAGAACCACTGAGAAGCCCACCAGGGGTGGTCAACTTTAAACATATGCCTGGTCTGGAGAGCATGAATAAATATAGCCTAAAAGGGATCAAACTAAATTTCTTGTCATTCCCCATCCTCCCAGAAGATTTGAATAATCTCTGAGACGATGCATTCTGATATCTGAATTCAGTCTGTATTTATGGCAAAGGAAACTACGGTTTGCTGAGAGGGAGCAAAGTGTCCTAGGAATCTCCCCATATTTCCACCTGGTGGTGGGGTGGGGGGGGACAGGGATTACACTTACTAAATAAATTTTAAAGGAGCTGATGGGGAAACAAAAGCTTCCTGTTATTACATCTTGAGTCTGAGTTACATAATTGTGTATGGATACAAAATTAAATACTATGCACAATTTAAAATAATGCAGCAGTTGTATGTTTTTTATATGGAACTACTTTTGAGACACAAAGTTTTTTAAAAGTATAAAGTTGCATATGCTGTATGTTATTATTTTTATTAAAAAATTAAAAAGTAGGGGCATCTGGGTGGCTTGGTGGGTTTAGCCTCTTCTTTTGGCTCAGGTCATGATCTCAGGGTCCTGGGATCCAGCCCCGCATTGGGCTTTCTGTTCAGCAGGGATCCTGCTTCCCCCTTTCTCTCTGCCTGCCTCTCTGCCTACTTGTGATCTCTCTCTCTCTCTGTGTCAAACAAATAAATAAAAGCTTTAAGAGAATTAAAAGTATACACAAATGCCATTTCTGGAGAGTTACACTAGAAATTGATGACAGTGATTTCCTCTGGGGAAAGGATCCATAGAGATGGGAGATAGGAATAGGTAGGATACTTACTTTACACCATATGCACATTTGTGTCTTTTGGATTTTGTACTGTATATTGCCTACTTGAAAAAATAATTAAATTAATTAAAAGGAAAAAATAACTTCAAACTTGCACGTAAAGATGACCAAATGAAAATAAATTACAGAATAATAATAGTAAAACCCAGGCCAAAAAAACAAACAAACAAACAAACAAACAAAAACCGATTCATATATACATGGGAAGGAACATAGCCCAAGATTATTAAAAAAAAAAAAAAAAAGTGGAGTGGCAAATGAAGTAAGTATAGGATTCTGGAAGACAACATGCATGATTAGTCTGCCAACATCAACTTCTAACCTACCCCACTCCCACCCAGACTGAACTGTTGAGGACTCTGAGGAGGACTTTCTGGCATGTGTTCTGAAGGGGAAAAAATGAAAACACAAGGTATTGGCAGAAAGGAAGAAATATATATATATATTTTTAAAGGATTTTTTAACATTTTATTTATTTGAGAGAGAGAGAGAGAGAGAGAATGAGAGAGAGAACATGAGAAGGGGGAGAGTCAGGGGGAGAGGCAGACTCCCTGCCAAGCAAGGAGCCCTATGTGGGATTCAATCCCAAGACTCCAGGATCATGACCTGAGCTGAAGGCAGCCTCTTAACCAACTGAGCTATTATATTTATATTTATATAATATTATATTATAAAATATTATATTTATATAATATTTGTATTTATAATTCAAAGAGGCTAAGTTGATCACATAGTTTAGGGTAAGAACAAAATGCATGACCAGTCAACATCCAGAATTAGATAGATTTATCCACCAAGTCAGAGATATCATTACCCATCAGGGAAGTCACTCCATCTCCTTTGGCACTCTTTTGATTAAGGAAAGACCAGAATATGGTACTAACAGATCTTGTCCAACAGGAAAAGTACCATTAGGAGTACACAACTTTGTTTTTTTCTTCTTCTGACTTGGGAGTAGTTAGAAATGATTGCCAAGGGGGAGATGAAACAATGAAATGAACAATGGTGCGGGCTCTCTCCTTGAAAGAAGTGAGGTTTACACTCAGAATTAAGATCTACACTCAGAATTACACCCAAATTCCAAGTATATTCTTCAATGAGAATAAGATATACCATCACCTCGAAGTAGAAATAATGAACCCTGGTAGAAGACCTTTCACAGTGTGTGCAAAGTAGTAGCAGAGCCCAGATATTCATACAATCTTGAGTTGTCCCCCCTTTGCCTTCATGATCCAGGGGGGAGAAAATCTAGAACAATACATTCTTAGCCACCAAACTCCATATAAGAGGAGAAAACAAACTGGTCTTAGTTAAGGTGGCATTGTTGTCAAAATATACCTTAATTATAAGAAAAGAAATGCAGGTCTGGACAGATCTCCATGAACACACACCATGAAAAGAAATAGCAAGGCAATAATGCAAACAAATTAAGAAGGCAGGAAGAGTGAAAGAACCAGTATTGAACTAAGCCTAGAAAAAAATAATGCAAGAAAATGAAATAATTCCTTGCAAGTGCTTTGCTATTTATAGCTTAAGAAGAAAAAAACAAAAATTCCAAAAATTAGTTTAATAACAGCAGAATGAAGAAAAGAGGGGTTACAAATCTAAGGAAATAGAAGACTGAAGCATAATTATTAAATAATAATAAATTTCTTTTGTTCTTTCTTTAAGATTTATTTCAGAGAGAGGGGAATGAGCAGGAGGGGCAGAGGGAGAGGGAGAGAGAATGTCAAGCAAACTCTATGCTGAGTGTGGAACCCAACCCCTGGCTCAATCTCATGACCATGATGTTACAACTTGAGACAAATCCAAGAGTCTGACACCCAACTGAATGCACCACCCAGGCACCCCCATAATAATAACATTTCAAAAGTAAGAAAGAAAGACCTGAGGTGATCATAGCAAATACATGAAAGAAGAAGAAATTAAGGAATTGGAACAAAGCTCGTCTAAGTGGAGGGCTAAAAAATTCTGAGCGACATTCCTATGTCTCAGGTAGAAAACCCAGAAGAACACAGCAATGTGCCTATATATATATATATATATATATATATTTTTTTTTTTTTTTAATGAAGAAGAAACTTATCTGACATGAAGCAACAATTCGATCTACAGACTGAAAAGTAACATATATTCCAAGGTATTTTGATTGGGAAAACTTGTCACTAAAGCATGAGATGCTTTTAACACCCCAAAAAGCAAAGCAAATCATTGTTAAAGAAAAATATCCATGCTGGTCTCACAATTTCACAGTAACATTCACTAATAGAAGCCACTGGAAAATATATAATAAATTATGAAGGAAAGAAATAGAATCAAACAATAATACAAACATCCAAAATAGACAAAGTATACATCCACTCGGTATACAACAGCAGTAGGTAGAACAGATGTTTTCAAACATGAAAGAAGTCTGAGGAATAGAACACTATGCACCCTTCACCAAAATGAAAACAAAACAACTCCCCCCACCCAAAAATCCAGACAACACGCATTACTTGATAATAAAACCCAGCTACTTACAAGCAGACTAAAAAATAAAGAGGAAAGGAGTAAAAGGTCCTGGGGGATGGGGCACCTGGGTGGCTCAGTGGTAAAGTGTCTGCCTTCGGCCCAGGTCACAATCCCAGGGTCCTGGGATCGAGTCCCGCATCAGGCTCCCTGCTCAGTGGGAAGCCTGCTTCTTTCTCTCCCACTCCCCCTACTTGGTTCCCTCTCTCACTGTCTCTCTGTCAAATAAATAAAATCTTTTAAAAAAAAAAAAGGTCTTGGGACGCCTGGGTGGCTCAGTTCATGATCCCAGCATCCTGGGATCGAGTCCCACATTGGGCTCCTTGCTTGGCAGGGAGCTTGCTTCTCCTCTGCCTCTCCCTGCCATTCTGTCTGCCTGTGCTCGCTCTCTCTCCCTCTTCTGACAAATAAATAAAATCTTTAAAAAAAAAAAAAAAAAAAAGGTCTTGGGTGAGCATTGAAACAATCTAAAATATACTTAAATCATTTAAGAATACAGTGCAAATATATAAACGTTGGCAAGGTATAATAATAATATAAATAACAAGATCAAGAGGTGGGAGAAGGTAAAAAAGCTGATGTCCTCATCTTTCAGAGTAGGGAAACAGTTGATACCATCTACAGTTGAAATGTGCAGGTTTTAAGGCTATCTTTTCAACATTTTGGTGTTTTTGATAATCGCTTTCTAACTTTACAGGAATCTCTTAAGAATGAACATGCGCTGTACTGGATACAATATTTATTTGAAGTTTAACAACCCATTCTAATTCATTTCGGCTTCATTCTAATTCATTCTGCATACAAAAATAGCAAGTATTATGTGTTAATAATGGTAAAAAGGGATTTGCGGTGATTTTTTTAAAAAAACCCTTTTTACTTTTCTGCATGACTTGAACTCATTATAATGAGCAAGTTTTATATTTACAAAATCAATAAAGTAATTTTTCTTTTAAAAATGAACAAGAAAGATTAAAAAAAGAGAGACATTTAATTTTTTTTAACAAACTGATGTTGAACTCAATAAAAACAGTGTTGTAATTTAGTTACTTCTCAGACTTAAGATTTTCTGTGCACTTGGATAGATCTCATCTCCAGATTCCACATAAGCACTTCCATTTGAAAATCTTTTGATTCTGTAAACAGAATTTAGCATGCAGAAGAAGTCCTTGCACTTAAATCACTGACTTGGCTGTTAAATCAACAGCATAGATGGGATTCAGGGTTGGAGCCAAAGGAAATGATGAAGGTTTGAGACTATAATTATTACATTATAATAAGAATGCAAAAAAAAATGCTTCTACTTTTACAAAGCGATTGTTTGTTCTGTTCCTTCTGCTTGTTCCTGTACCCATTTCAGTTGAATTGATCTCCATTATTTCGTGGGGGCTGGCTTTTACAAATGTTTTCCTTATACACATAGGTGTGATGCTTTCAGGTTAAAAACAATACTTACAGGGGTGTCTGTGTTGTTCAATTAATTGTCCGCCTTGGGTTCAGGTCATGATCCCAGGGTCCTGGGATCCTCATGTTGGGTTCCTTGCTTAGTAGGGAGTCAGCTTTTCCCTCTGCCCTTACCCCCACTCATTTTCTCTCTCTCTTTCTCTCTCCCCTCAAATAAATAAATAAAAATAAAACAATACTTACAGAAGATGAACCAAAGAACCAGATACACTTTTAAAAAGACACATTCAGGGATGCCTGGATGGTTCAGTAGGTTAAGCATTCAACTCTTGGTTTCAGCTTACTTCATGATCTCAGGGATATGAGATCGAGCCACCTTTTGGGAGTATGCTTGAGACTCTCACTCTCCCTCTGTGCCCCCCTCCACTCTCTCTCTCAAATAAATAAGTAAATCTTCTTTAAAAATTAAAAAATAGGGGCACCTGGGTGGCTCAGTCGTTAAGCATCTGCCTTCGGCTCAGGTCATGATCCCAGCGTCCTGGGATTAAGCCCCACATAGGGCTCCCTGCTTGGTGGGGAGCCTGCTTCTCCCTCTCCCACTCCCCCTGTTTGTGTTCCCTCTCTCACTGTGTGTGTCACTCTCTCTGTCAAATAAATTTAAAATCTTTTAAAAAATAAAAAGATACATTCATACAGCCTACTGCATAACAATTGCTTTATTAATCACCTTAGAAGTTTCAGTACATTACATAAATTCCCTTAGGTCAAAGAGCCTGGCAAAATTTTTTTGTATTTTGTCTTTATGAATCCTAGAGAATAGATGACATTAGATGCTTATTTGCCATCTCCACCATGTAGTTTTGGTAGTCAGAATAATGCTCCCCCACCCAAGATAGCTATAACCTAACCCCCAGGATTTGTCAATATATGGCAAAGGGGAATTAAATTTACAGATGGATTTAAGGTTGTTAACCAGATGATCTCAAGATAGGGAGAGGGTCCTGAACTATTCAGGTGCACCCAGTGTAATCATAACAGTCCTTATAAGGGAAATAGGGAAACAGGAGAGTCAGTACCAGAGTGATATAATGTGAGACAGATTCCACTCATCATGGTGGGCTTTAAGATGGAAAGGAGTCATCAGCCAAGGAAGCAGGGTTTTCTCTAAAGCCTCCAGAAGGAACATAGCCCTCCAAACATGGTGATTTTAGCCCAATGAGACCCACTTCAGACTTGTGACCTGCAAAGTTTTGTGTTGTTGTAAGGCACTAAGTTAGTGATAATTTGTTACAGAGCAATACATGACTAACACAGTGAAGGTAAAAACATCACATAACTTTTCTTCATGGACCATGATTCTGAATGTCCATTGATATAGGGCTGTCCTTAGGCAAATAAAGCAGCTCTTTTGGGTAACTTTGCTCCATGGAAACCATAAAATTTTTTTTTAAAAATGAAAAAGTCTGGGGCGCCTGGGTGACTCGGTGGGTTGAGCCACTGCCTTCGGCTCAGGTCATGATCTCAGGGTCCTGGGATCGAGTCCCGCATCGGGCTCTCTGCTCAGCAGGGAGCCTGCTTCCTCCTCTCTCTCTCTCTGCCTGCCTCTCTGCCTATTTGTGATCTCTCTCTGTCAAATAAATAATAGAATCTTAAAAAAAAAAATGGAAAAGTCTGTTAGCCATCCATCTCTTGATTTGAGCTCAGGTCATGATCTCAGGGTCAAGAGATTGAGCCCCATGTCAGACTCCTCCCCACTCAGTGGGGAGTCTGCTTGAGGTTCTCTCTCTCCCTCTCTGCTTCCTCTCCCCCCACATGCTCTCAATAATAAAAATAATAAATCTGTAAAAGTGAAAAACTCACTGACCTCTGGATGCCTATACTACACGGCCTTTCTAGGACTGGGCAAGTAATTCACATTTCACCTTCTTTATCCTGCAGTTCATTTCTAAGACCTGGGACACTGCTGCAGTGACCGAATCTACAGTACTTAAAAAAAAAAAAAAGAAAAGAAAAGAATACACTGGGTGTCTGAATTTAGAAACAAGGTAAGAGGTTCCTTTACCTAGCATTGCCATTCTGAGGACAGGTTTCCCTCTGTGTCTTGGGAAGAATGTAGGGAGGGATAGAGCAGAGAGGACACAAGCACAGTTGGCACGTCAGTCCTATGGCAAATAAAAGGACAGAGAGCCAGGCAGGTAGATGGTGGTTTCAGAGAAGTTGAAAGGCAGGTCATGAGCCCTAGGACAGATGATGAACAAGACCTGTAAAAAGGGCATGACAACCAGTTAATTGTTTAAGGGTCTAATAATACACATTGACGAAGAAAATGGAGAACAAAGCATATTTCTGACCTAGAAAATTACTGTCAAAGTAGTAGAACACTTAGATTGTCTCAGCCCCTCAGAGATCTATGTATTGCCTTACCCTGAGGTTAGTATCACCTGAATATGGGGTTGAAGTTACATGCCCCCATTAGGGAATGGTATAAAATTACCTGAGCAAGACCCAAGCTTGCCATTATATACTTACTGTGTTCAAAATACAGTACTTCTGGTTTCCATTCTCACTGAAGCCTTTATTCATTAGATTTTATTGCATGAGGGTAAATTTAACCAAATAAAATAATTGAGGCAGTGTAACCCAGTACAGTGGAACTTCTCCATCTTTATTGTTATTGTTAACCTCCATGCACCTGGGGGCTTGAGAAGATAACATAAGCCCATCAATAACAGTAGTTTACTCTAGCAAGTTTTCCCACTTGTAGCGAGCAAGAGAGGACTTATCTGACCAGGGTGGTCTGAGAAAACCTGTAAGGTGATTCTGTTATATACCACCTCCTGCCCATTCTCCATCACCAGGCAGAATCCTTCTCCCTACTCTCTCAAAAATCACTGGTGTAGTTTAAAGCTGACCTTACTGGGAATCACACCAGAATTTAAGTCCTGGCTCCATGACGAATTTGACTCAGCCTTTCTCAAACAATGCACAGCCTACTTACAGAATCGCCTGTTAGGCTCATTTAAAAATGATGCCTCTGCCCAGGTCAAAACAACTCTGAGGTTGTTGCTTAGTATCTCCATTTTTGCAATCAGGGGTGAATATTTGGCATCATAAAGATTGAAAGGTTTGTATTGTGAATCACTTTAGCCAAATGATTGCACTTCTTTAGGTTTTTTTTTTTTTTTAAACCTGCAAAATAAGATGTTTGGCCTGGAAGGTATTTATAGTCCTTGCAGTTCCTACAATGTACCAGAGTGGAGAGATAGGGTCTTTGATGCTGAGTTCCACTGTCAACTCCACCACTTACAATGTGACACTGAGTGAATATTTAATCTGTATTATTCTCAATTTCTTCATCTGTAAGATGGGATTAATAACAATACCCACTTCGCAGGGCTCGTGTACAAATTAGCAACGGTATATACAAATTACTTGGCAATCTTTAAAATGATTTTTACAAATATCACCTCACCAATAACAGGATGCCTTAACCTCATTAAAATGTTATCATTGTAAAGGTTCTCAAAGAAGGGCTGGAAAAGTATATATTCTACACATTTGGTAGGATGTATCAGTTCACAGACTGCTGCATAACGAAGCACTTAAAAACTCAGCAGCTTAAATCAATAAGCGTTTATTATTGCTTATGGGTCCATGGTTTAGCTGGGCAGTTCTTCCACTCTTGGCTGGCATTACTCACACATCAGCTGTGGGTTCTGGAGGAAGCTCTCCTGACTTTGGCCAGGCTCTCTTATGTGTCCAGCTGCTGATGACTGTAGGTTGGTCTGGATGGCCTCCACTGGGACACGTGGGCTCTCCTTCATGTGATCTCTTATGTTTTCATAGGCTACTTTGCTACTGTTTCCATGGCAGTGCCTAGGTATCAAGAGAAAGGAAAAGTGCAAGGATTCTCGAGGCCAAGGTACAGAATCCTTTGCTCAAGCCTATAACTGTGGTTGCCAAATGTTAGCATGCGTTAGAATCTTGTGGAAGACTTGTTAAAACATAAACTCATAGGTTCACCTGAGTTTCTGAGTCAGTAAGTCTGGATAAGGCCCAATAATTTCCAGGTGATGGTGTTGTCTGCAGATCTTGCTGTGAGAACCATTGGTTTACAGTGGAGTCTTTTCTATGTTAGAGAAAACCTAAAATTTAACATGTTTAAATTTATTTTTAAATAAACTATTTTATGCATAGCATATTATTCATGATTTATTTCTCTTTCCATAAAATATGAAATTTTTAAAAATCTAAATACTTTTAGAGAACTTTGACTTTTCCCTTTTCTTTGAAAAATATAATTTCCCTTTTGAGATTGTACCCTAACACAAAATTAGCTGTAGTCAGTAAAAAATTATTGAAAGATTTCCAGAGCACCTGGAATCGGCTGGGCATCCAATTCTTGGGTTCACTTCAGGTCATGATCTCAGTGTCCCAGTATCCAGCCCTCCCCACTGCCCCACCCCCCTATCAGACCCTACATGGGGTTCCTTGCTGGGCAGGGAGTGGCTTGAGGATTCTCTCTCTCTCCCTCTGGCCTGCATCTATGTATGCTCTCTATCTCTGAAATAAATAAATCTTAAAAAAAAAAAACTATTGTAATATTTTATTTCATCTCTCCCCTTGTATCTCTCCACCCCTTCTACATTCTGTCCTCCTCCATGCCAAATGCAATTATGTCAGTGAAGGGAAAGTCTTGTTTAGTCAAATAAGAGAATTCTATATTTTTTTATTTTTTTTTTAAAGATTTTATTTATTTATTTGAGAGAGATCACAAGTAGACGGAGAGAGAGGCAGGCAGAGAGAGAGAGAGAGAGAGAGAGAGAGGAAGCAGGCTCCCTGCTGAGCAGAGAGCCCAATGTGGGACTTGATCCCAGGACCCTGAGATCGTGACCTGAGCTGAAGGCAGTGGCTTAACCCACTGAGCAACCCAGGTGCCCCAGAATTCTATATTTTGTTAAAGATTTTATTTATTTATTTGACAGACAGAGATCACAAGTAGGCAGAGAGGCAGGCAGAGAGAGAGAGGAAGCAGGCTCCCTGCTGAGCAGAGAGCCGGATGTGGGGCTCCATTCCAGGACCCTGAGATCAGGACCTGAGCCGAAGGCAGAGGCTTTAACCCACTGAGCCACCCAGGTGCCCAAGAGAATTATATTTTATTAAAATCAACTATAAGCAAATAATTGATGACTGAAAAGTACACTCATATTCCACTTTCTCATTTAGTAGTTGAAGGACAGACACAGAGGAGTTGACTAACTTGCACCCAGACACCAATTTTTGTTTGATCACCTGGCTTGATATGTCATAAACATACATGATCTAAATAGTCATCTACCTTCTACTGTCATCTTATTTCTCTGAGTAATGAAATACCTCTGGAGGTCTTGTCAACTCCAATTTAATTATGCCTTCCTAGAAATGCATCCTTCCTAGAAAATGCATCTGGTTTTCTGTTCTTTATTAACAAGGGATAAAGAAGTGGGGCACCTGGGTGCTTCAGTGGGTTAAAACTCTGCCTGCAGCTCAAGTCGTGATCTCAGGGTCCTGGGATGGAACCCTGCATTGGGCTCTCTGCTCAGCAGAGAGCCTGCTTACCCCCTCTCTCTCTGCCTGCCTCTCTGCCTACTTGTGATCTCTCTCTCTCTCTCTGTGCCAAATAAATAAATAAAATCTTTTTTATTTTATTCATTTTTTTATAAACATATATTTTTATCCCCAGGGGTACAGGTCTGTGAATCGCCAGGTTTACATACTTCACAGCACTCACCATAGCACATACCCTTCCCAATGTCCATAACTCCCCCCTTCTCCCCATCCCCTCCCCCCAGCAACCCTCAGTTTGTTTTGTGAGATTAAGAGTCACTTATGGTTTGTCTCCCTCCCAATCCCATCTTGTTTCATTTATTCTTCTCCTACCCCCGTAACCCCCCATGTTGCATCTCCACTTCCTCATATCAGGGAGATCATATGACAGTTGTCTTTCTCCACTTGACTTATTTTGCTAAGCATGATACCCTCTAATTCCATCCACATTGTTGCAAATGGCAAGATTTCATTTCTTTTGATGGCTGCATAGTATTCCATTTTGTATATATACCACATCTTGCAAATGGCAAGATTTCATTTCTTTTGATGGCTGCATAGTATTCCATTGTGTATATATATCACATCTTCTTTATCCATTCATCTGCTGATGGACATCTAGGTTCTTTCCATAGTTTGGCTATTGTAGACATTGCTGCTATAAACATTTGGGTGCATCTACGGATCACTACGTTTGTATCTTTAGGGTAAATACCCAGTAGTGCTATTGCTGGGTCATAGGGTAGTTCTATTTTCAACATTTTGAGGAACCTCCATGTTGTTTTCCAGAGTGGTTGCACTAGCTTGCATTCCCACCAACAGTGTAGGAGGGTTCCCCTTTCTCCGCATCCTCGCCAGCATCTGTCATTTCCTGACTTGCTAATTTTAGCCATTCTGACTGGTATGAGGTGATATCTCATTGTGGTTTTGATTTGTATTTCCCTGATGCTGAGTGATATGGAGCACTTTTTCATGTGTCTGTTGGCCATCTGGATGTCTTCTTTGCAGAAATGTCTGTTCATGTCTTCTGCCCATTTCTTGATTGGATTATTTGTTCTTTGGGTGTTGAGTTTGCTAAGTTCTTTATAGATTTTGGACACTAGCCCTTTATCTGATAAGTCGTTTGCAAATATCTTCTCCCATTCTGTCAGTTGTCTTTTGGTTTTGTTAACTGTTTCCTTTGCTGTGCAAAAGCTTTTGATCTTGATGAAATCCCAATAGTTCATTTTTGCCCTTGCTTCCCTTGCCTTTGGCGATGTTCCTAGGAAGAATAAATAAAATTTTTTTAAAAAGTGCAGCGGGGGAAAAGTAATTACTAGATTCTTACCAATTTTTGAGAACATTTCCCTGGAAAGACAGGAGTTAACTATATTACATTGAGAAAAATGAGACTTAGGTAGGTTAAGAGCTTTATGTAGAATCATAGATGAGAGCCAAGACAGGTTTGTTTCTACTACATCGGATGTCTTTCCACTGCATCAAACAATAAGTATCCAGATTATTCCATGTTAACTATCTGTGATTAACTCATAATTCACTCAAAATAAATTCATTGTTAATTCCTTTTGTTTTTCGAAGTGTCATGGAAAACACCTTTATTCCATTAATTGGCATTCCCATTCCTTACATTTTTCCTCTCCTAATAGATGTAGTCCTAGGTTGGGGGAGGAGAAAGGGAGATCAGAGGAAAGTGAACTTAGTAAAATGTATATTTTCCAGAATTTCTTCAAAACTGTTGAAAAGTAGAGTTGTGGTTCTTCATAGCAACTCCCACAAACAGCCTGATATTCTTTACATTTTAAGTGTTTTTTTTTCCATTTTAAGTATTTCAAAGACTTTACTATCTGTCTAACATGGTATTAATCCTAAGTGATGCTTGTTAATCACTCTCTATATGGCAGACATTACATGCAAAACCCATATTTATTATCCTATTTAATCCTCACAAGACCTAAGGAAGGTACTATTTTTATCTTCATTTTACAGAACAAAAAATAAGCCTAAGTGATAAAATAATCATTCAAATCAAACAACTAGTAATAATAAAGTTGGAGCTCAAATAAAAGTCTATTGGATTTGTAGTCTAACTCCTTATTGGTGGCAATATTTTGTCTTGCAACTTGTACTTTTAAAAAAAAATCAACTATAGTAAAGTAATGGTACTACAAAAAATGCTTTGAATCAATTGAACAATGAGTCTGTTTCAGAATAAGAAATTTATGACAGAATGGAAGGGGAAAGGTGAAAGGGAAACATCTAGGGCGCCTGGGTGGCTCAGTGGTTAAGCCACTGCCTTCGGCTCAGGTCATGATCTCGGAGTCCTGGGATCGAGTCCCACATCGGGCTCTCTGCTCAGCAGGGAGCCTGCTTCCCTCTCTCTCTCTCTGCCTGCCTCTCTGACTACTTGTGATCTCTCTCTGTCAAATAAATAAATAAAATCTTTAAAAAAAAAAAAAAAAGAAAGGGAAACATCTGGTTTATTCAAAGAAATTGCAACTGAACATAGCTATGAGATTGACAAGTTTAGCTAACACATGTGACCAAGTGTGTGGATCTCCAAAGCAGTCACCTTGGGAAGACAAATGTTTAATTAAGCAGTGTCATCATTGCTACAACCCACTTTTAGGCCTGTTTTAGGTCTGTTTATTTTGTGTATACATCTAACTTTTTAAACAGCAATGACAAATATATGTATTATTCAGTTTGTAAGTGATTGCATACTTAATTTACCAGATTTGATTTTGAACAACTTTTTGGATATTTTCCAAAGTCAAATCCAATCTTCAGAGAAAAAAATTGTTGACTTTGCAGGAATTCCCTAAAACTATGATTCAGATTGTGAACATAATTCCTAAAAAAAAGGCTTTTAAATTTTTTAGCCATAGCAGCAAATTGGGATCATCAATTACAAATAAGAGTTTATTGTATTCCAAGGTGAGTATTCTAAATATTTCAATATTGATACATTCCAAGGTGAGTACGCCGGTATGTATGATTGTTTGAAAACAATAGCAAAAAAAAAAAATCATAAAAAAGGAAAGATGTTTGGACTAGATAAACTTAAAGTTCAACCTATTAGAGCACAATTATGCAGCTTCTTCAAAAAGAACTATTACTGTGGGACTTCCTCAAGTTAATTATTCTCACGAACCCACTCCTTGTTCAATAATTTGAGGAGATTATCCCATCCAGTACCAGTGACCTGGTTACAGGTGGAGTCTCAGAAATCTTTTACCTGGAATTCAAAATGACTGTCATGGAGGGTCATAATAATCAAGGCAGAGTGCATTTATAAGCAGGAAACCACAACAGTAGCCAATATATCAGCTGGGGAAGCGTCAAGATATAGAATATTCAGTGACATACAGCTTAAATAGGGCTTTTTTCCATATAAAACGAGAGTCCAAAAGTAGCTAGTCCAGGACTAATTGAACAACTCAAGCATGTCATCAGGAACCCGGGTTTTCCTAATCTCTCTTCACCATGTTTCAGGGACTGGCCTTCAACTTTCTGCTTCATAATTTCAAGATGGTTGCTTCACCTCCAGACAACACACAATATCCAGGTAGATGAAAGCAGTAGGGCAAATAAACAAAAGGTGGTGGCAGCTGTGTCTATTCTTCTGTCACCAAGAAAGCAAAAGTTTTTCCAGGCAACCCGTAAGCAAATATATAATTACATCAAATTTTCCAGAACTGTTTTAAACAGCCAATAATAGTTGCAAAGAAAATTGGGAAATCAGATATTCAAATTTCCAGGCTCTAAATTGAAGACAAGGAGGGAGGAGGTTGAGAATTTATGTTGAGTGAGCCCAGTTACATTATCTGTTTCAATAAGGCTTACATTTTACTACGAAGTGTGTTTTCACACTTTGTATCATTAAATCATCACAATAGTAGAAATTGGTCCTTGTTCTTTTAATTTTTTTAAAGAAGGAAGTGTGGTCTAGTGTGGTTAAGAAAATGCCCAGTTTACCTAGCTTATAAGCATTGGAGCCAATTTCGATATGACTCCAGAAATCCTGCTTTCCAACATGGGCAAAGACATCATAAGAGCACAACAACAATGCTTTCCCAAAGACTGAACCTCCTCTTAAAAGGTAGCATGAAGGAGACTCTTCAGAATCCATTACTGGATTCTTACACAGTGATCTTGTTTTTACCTGTCAGAAAGCTTGTTGAGAAGTTCCTAAAAGGAGGAAGTCAAGGTCGTTTAGGATTAAGCACTGTATCCCATTAGTCACTGAAGCCTTTAGCATGACTCTCAAAATTCACCCACTGGTGGGAGATTTACAGATGGTGAATTGCTTATTTAATACCTGGCTTATATATTTTCCAGACTTGGTTTGCTTTTATTGATTATAATGTATTCCTTGATGTATGCCAAAGAAACTGTTTTGTCCTCTATTTTCTCCTGCTACATAGAGCTGGCCCTGAAATAAATGAAGCCTATAATAGTATTAATAAAAATAGAAAATAGAATATATAAAATAGAACATATTGCCTTTGTCAGGTATTAAACACTCTCTTTTCAGAATGTACTATATAATAGGTTATTGTGGAATGTGCTAGGAAATTTTGGTAGAATAAACATGTTGTAGGATGGTAGATTTAAAAAAATATCTACAGTTTTTCTTTGGATTTGTTATATCCTTCCCTCCTAGAAAACTTTCAGTTTACATTTAGGTATATGACTCTGGCCAATTTGCTACAACTGTGTTCCACACGAGGCTCAAGTTTTCATTAATGCTGAGTGCATTGATGTGTCTTAATAATCTCCAACTGTGCTAACTTCTCCCAGGTGCAATCTTACGTTTCACAGGGTTAATACGTTTAATGTATATACTTATTGGAGCTGTTTTTATCCCATCTTAAAAGTTTCATTTAGTAAAAGACCCAGTTTCCAAATTTATCTTTCATTTCTTTTGTCTACTTTTCAAAGTGTCAAGGAAAATACCTTTATTCCATTAGTTAGCATTCCCATCCCTTCTGTTACTCCGCTCCTAATGATGTCGTTCTAGGTTGGAGGAACAGAAAGGGTGATCAGAGAAAAATGAATTTAGTATACTGTATGTTTCCAGAATGCCTTCAAAACTGTTGAAAAGTTCATGAGGGTAGAGTGGGAACTTACCCAGCTAGCTAATGAGCTATTCTTTAAAAAAAGGTCATAGTTTTCAACCAGGATAATATGTTCAGAGGAAAGTATTTAGTATCTTGCCCATCTAGGTCTTGAGGACTGGAGAGCTTAATAACAACATAAACTTTTATTGTTTATTATCATACTTACAAATTGATGACTTAGTACAAAAACCATTTGCTATCTCCACTCACTATTTTTAGCTAATCACATTATGCAAAGTATTAGCAAGATAATGTAAATGCAACTGTTTTTTTTAAGTTTTCACGCTCATAGGAGGTATTTATGTAGAAACAATTATTTTGTTATAATTATATGTAATTCTTATTCTTCCTCATTAAGGTATATCTCTAGGGATATCTTTTAAGTACGCCTTATTAAATCAGTATTGCTGTCAGTCAATATATTACTTAATAAGTCAATTTATTTATATTTTTCACTAATTCTAACTGGTCTTCCCTCCTCCCCAATCATCCCCCCTTTACTTAGTTATAGAAAATATGTGAACATAAGTCTGGTACTACCTTCAAATCATAGAATTGTTAAAAGTTGTAAACAGTGGTTAAAAAAAGAGAAAGTTTTCTGTGACATTATAGATTTATAAGACCTGAGGGAACCTCACAAAATCAATACCACACCCTTATTTTCCTATGCTAAAATTCTTGTGACAAGATCTTTCCTTTCCCATCTACAAAAAGTGGTTTCTTATTAGAAGCAATTAAGAGCCTCCCCTTCTTTTACCTTCCCCAGATATCAGAAGCCTTTTGAGGAAGGTCATAAAGATTTTTCTTAGGGAATTCCCATAGCCTAGAACAGGCTACATAACCTATATACACAAAAATTTTTTTTAAAGATTTTATTTACTTATTTGACAGACAGAGATCACAAGTAGGCAGAGAGGCAGGCAGGCAGAGAGAGAGAGAGAGAGAGGAGGAAGCAGGCTCCCCTCTGAGCAGAGAGCCCAATGCGGGGCTCCATCCCAGGACCCTGAGATCATGACCTGAGCCGAAAGCAGAGGCTTTAACCCACTGAGCCACCCAGGCGCCCCCCTATATACACAAATTTTAAGTGATTAATAAATAGTTGACATAAAAAGGTAGAGATGTTTCATTAGACATAAATGTCCTGTTTTCTCTCTGCTTATTGCTTTCTTCTAGCTGCTATAAGGCATCAATGATGAAAAGAGAGGAGTTGATTACGTAGTGTCAGAGACGTGGCGCTCCATAAATTCTAATCAACGTAAGTAAATACCCACGCGGTTTTGGAGGAATCGCTCAGGTAGTTTGGAACAGGTGCTTTGTAGCCACATCAAGAGTACACAGCATCGCAGTAAGTTGGAAATAGAACGCTGACCTATAAAATAATGGTCTATTTGTCCACGTAGGGAAATTAAAGCCCTGTGAGACTTCACTGTACTTGAAAAAAAAAAAATTCAGTGTTTGTGAATTGATTCTTCTGACCATTAACAAAATTGAAAGAGGAATAAAAGTGTATCCGTGGACGTTTTCAACAGGACTAGAGGAAGTCAGGGAAGCAAAATCCAAGACTCCACAAAGTATGCAAAAGGAGAGGCATTTTTAGTGCTTTCCGCCTGCCGGGGGCAGCGGGGGCGAGGCCGAGAACCGAGTGAGGCAGGAAGAGGTGTCAGGTCTGTAGGTGGGCGAGAGGGAAGAGGTCGGGGGTCGAGTCCGGGAGTTGGTGACTTCGCTGCGCACCTGCAGGGGTGGTGCTCCCCGGCACAGGAACACCTGGAACAGTGAACCCGAAGGGGGGCGTTGGCCCTAGGGATACCCACCAGCCCGGGACCCAGCCCTTCTCCCGACCCGGCGTATCGGACCCCGGAATTCATTCCAGCACCCTGGCAGCCCCTCCCTGGCCAGGTGGGCTGTCGGTCTGGGTGCCAGATTCCTCCCCCACAGGCTGCGCGCGGTCAGAGTACAAGACCCCCTCCTGCATTGTCCTCCCCAGCCTGGGTGCTTCTCGGGTTGCTTTTCTTTCCCTCCTCGCCCCGCCGCCCGCCCCCTTGACAGTCCCTGGGCTCGAGAGCAGCGCGGTGTGCGCGGAAGCGCTGTCCCGCGCCTCCCGGAGCCGGGGGAGCTGGTGGTGCGAGTTGACTCCCAGTTGCAAACTATCCGCCAGTTAATATCCTGCTCGATCCCGCACCCACCCCGCCCGCTCTTCTTGCCCTTCCTGCGCCCCTATTTTCGATTTTAGTATCTTCTGTTTCCTGAAGTGTTTGGATAAAATCGCTGTCCATGATCTACTGAGCTAGAAATGACTCGATGGTTTTCATACTTTTTTTGAACGCTGGCTGCAGAAAATGCCATGGCGGGGCGGGGGGGTTTGGAAGAAGTGTGTGTGTGTGTGTGTGTGTGTGTTTGAGAAAGAGAGAGAGAGAGAGAGAGAGAGAGAAACCGACCTAGGGGGGAGGGCAGGGGGCTTCCCTCTCCTGGAGGACAGACAGAATGATACATACTGTCATTAACAGTTTTGACCCACCCAGACCCCACCCTTCGGTTGCATCCATCACACAGTCATTACAAAGGGGCTGCGCTGTCACACGGCTTGCCCTGCTCCTGGGGCTCTCAGGCTGACTTAATGAGGTGCACCCAGCCGGGACTATTGTGCAGCGCGAATGAGGCAGGAACGCTACGGCAACGATCCTAGCAGCCGCTCGCAGCAGCCCGGCAGCAGCAGTCAAACCCAGACCTCAAGTGGATGGATGCCTCTGGAAGTGTTTTCCTGAACGAACCCATCAGGCAGTGGAAGACCGTGACAGGGCTAGTGAACTTAGATGGGGCATTCCTGTCCTGCAGTTGTGCTGGCTGGAGGCAAGTGCAGTCACTCGGGTAATCGCTGGGGCGCTGGGAGCGCGGCGGGCGAGGGCGGGCGAGGGCGGGCGGGTGGGTGATGGTGGTGGTGCTTTTAAGGCAGTCCTCAGTCCAAAGATGGCTTAGATCAATTTGCCCTCCAACCACTCAACTCTCCCCTTTACCTTTTGTTTTGTAAGCTTGGCTTTTTCCACCTCCACCCTCTCCCTCCTGTGGTGTGAACCCTGCGTCTTGCTCTGAGGTTTGTGCATTTAAATGTAATTCTGATTGGTGAATGTTCTCTCCTTTTTGTTGTGATTACTAGAGATACTTTAGTCCTGCCTTCCCAGTTCTGCGCCCTGCACAAGCAGTTTTGAAAAATTAAGTGCAAAAAGCATGACAAAGCAATATGAGGTTGCTGTGGTAAGTGAACTTTTAAACCAAAAATTACCATTTCTTCTCGTATATTTGGTCTGTGGGTGGTTTGAAGGGGAATCATCACACACAAAGGGCTCGGGGCTGGGAAGAGGGGGTGGCGAAACAAACAAAAAACAGTAGTTCTAATTTTGTTTTTCTTTTAACTGGGGTCAGTAGAGATGTTCTGCATTTATCCGGTTGATTCTCTTGGGATGGTGATGGGCTTGATGCGTTTAAAGTGGGTGAGAGTTGGCAGTCTGCAGGGTTGAGGGGCAGGGGAGGGAGGTGAAGGGAGCAAGGTTATTGTCTGGTCTCTAAAAGAACATGCTGCTCTGACTTCCTGAACTCAGCACAGTAGCCGGGTCTTCCTGATCTAAATCCTTAAGGAGAAAATGAACAATGGGGTCATCCTCAATCACTACAACTATCTCTGTGCCCTCACCTGTACTGGTAGACCTCCTCCTTCCATCTTCACACTTCTCAGGTAGCAACATTAGAAGCCATCATTCTTAGGCAAATTCTAAACACTTATGGATGGCAAAATAATACATTTGGAAACTGTAATCCTAAAAAGAGGTTTGAGGCTGGAGAAAAGAATTGCTTACCATCCCACTTCCCACTTCTACCTTCTCTTCTCCTTGTCCTCTCTCCTTTTAAACTAAAGAGTACAGATTTAGTTAAGGGTCCTTCCCCAACCTCCTCTCCTAATCCCTTTTTACTGTTTAAAAATGGGAGGTGTGTTCCAGGGAAGGATTTCTGAGTTTTGTCCCTTTATCTCATTCACTTTCTGAGAATAGCTATGCAACTTAGTATTTGTAGTATGCTTAACTATTTCAAGTTTGGTAAAAGGGTCAACCTTTCCTCTGGAAAACTCTAAATTGGCCAGCTCTGACTTAAACAAATAAAAAAAAACATTAGCAGTGCTCAGTACTCTTAACTTTTTCTGTTTGTGAATCTGGTTACCTTTTAATTTGTCAAGGGCTGTTTGGACCTGCAGGTTCTCTGGTGAGGCAAGGCCATCTGAGTTTTCTCATTTGAAGGACGGAATGGAAACAAAAATGCCCCCTGACAGGATTCATATTTTGTTGAAACCATTCTTAATTATCATTATTTTTGATAATTATGTATGCAGTATAATTGCATATGCTTGCATTTTTCTAATCTAAACCTGTAAGTCATTACAAACTTCCTCTGATCACAAAAAAACACAGTAAATAACTTTTTAGGCTGATTACATTGCAACAGAGTTCATGAATTTTGTTGGGCATTATCATTTAATAATTTAATTTAACAACTGATTTATTTTTGGTCTCTTCTTCATGAAGTTGTTGGAATTTACCAGTAACTATCAAAGGAAAGTGAAAGCTTATGCAGTTGGCTTTCCAAATCACCACTGTTGCTGTTAGTCTTGCCATTTGCGATCACCTTCTTTAAAAAGTTTTCTGTTTGGGACTTTAAAAACCAAATGGCTAACTAAACTACTCATCTGTTGGTACAAGCAGAGTCAAGTCAGTGGAACTTTGAAAAAACATTTTTTTAGAAGGGGTTACATTAGAATATAGTATTTTATATATTTGTAGTAGCAAGAGTTTCAATTGGGAATTTTACTTTTTTTTGTATTGATATTCTTGGACTATAGTCAACTAACAGTATTTTTAACTCTGTAATTTATTTTGGACCATTATACTCAACTGTCATACCTATTCTGTTTTGCGATTAATCTTTTTTTTTTTTTTTTTTTGCGATTAATCTTAATATATATTGGTACTGCCTGGGTTTTTGGCTTTTTTTTTTTTTTAATGAACATCTTAAACTGTATTTCTATAAGGAATATAAACAAAGTAAGAATTCACTACTACTGCTGTACAGATATTTGCAAGTAAATTTATGGCCTGGATAGATGCAAAGTTAGATCACTTGGATACTTGGGGGAAAACAACTTTAATCTGAATTATTTGATAATACTCATAATCTCAACTAAGCCCTCAACTTTACTATAACTTTTCATCTACACATTGAAAATACTGTTTTACTTGAAGACATTCATAAAACTTTTTATTTAAAATAACTTGGGTAATTTAAAGTTGTCTAAGTGCTAATTAATAATGGTGCATATGGTTTAATAGCTTATAAACATAGATTATTTACTGCCATACATTCCTGGCACTTTCCCTCCCTAATACCACAGTTCTTTGGCAATTTTAGATTTACTAAATTTTCTCAATAGGAAATTTCTTTATATCAGAATGTAATACTATAATCATTTCTTTCCTCCATGTTCTAATTAGATGTCATTAGCTCATTAGAAATACAGCGGCCATGTTCTGATATTTTCCATAAATTTTATGAAAGCAGAAAACTTATATTATTCATAATAACAAAATTCTAATTGTTTTCAACTAAGCAATATTCTCATAGAAATTGTCATTGCTTCCCATAACATTGACTCACTTTATGTAAATAGGTATCATATATAAAGGAGCAAAATAGATGGGATAGATGTAGGGAGTGCAGGTCAGTTGCAGCTAAGGTCATCTAATATTACATTGAACATTTTATCTCTTGTACCTATCTAGGACATGAAATGTGCTTGCAATCAAACAAGCAAAAAAGGAATTGCTGAAGTGGTATTATGATTTTAACAATTCAAAAATAACCTTCATTTCTTACTTCTAATTAGTATTAAACTGAATGTGTACCTTTTATAAGTAGACAATCTAAAGCAGCTAAGAAGTTAACTTTAATAGTTAACATTTGTTGTCTACCTGCCATGATCCAGGCGTGAATCCACTCATATGTGAGTGCTTTATATGTATTATCTTAGTTAATCTTCAAAACACACTAGGAGGTAGGTTTTATTATGCCTAGCAACTAAGTAGAGTAAGGCCAGTCAGCTTAATGAGCATTTGAATCAGATCTATTGAAACTTGATCTAAAATCAAACAAAATGAAAATCAAATAATAGAAAATATGAGATAATTTTCTGAATTTAAAGAGACCCTCCACGTAAAACCCACATGATCTCCACAAATTCCCAAGGTAGGAATGATTACCCTTAATCCTGGCACTTTCTTTGATAAAACGTTTTGAAGAAATAAAGCTTAGTGAAATATTCCTAATCATAACTCCCAAATTGGGTGAAAGTACATTAGGCTAATTTGTTGGTTGTTTCTCTCTTGGGACAATAATTATGGAGAACTTATTGCATTCTCCATCCCAACCCAAAAACAAGCAAAAGGAAAGCAAGATTAAATCAATTATAATGACAAAAGTATTTTCAAATAAGTACCAACAATGCCTACTTACTAAAAGGAAAACCTAACTGCAAAATTAGTTTTCCTTATAAGAGGATTTACAATCAAATAAGTAGGGTGATTTTTTAAAAATTTTACCAACTTAAAATGCTCTTTAATTTTTCATTTTAAAGACTTTGAAACTTTGAGTATAATAATATTTGTCTAAGTAATGAAATGTTACATGATTTGATAAGTGGCAAATCATTTAATTATCTTTTGCCATACTTAGGAATTTTTTAAGTAAGTTTGCCTTGATAATACCTATAATCAATTAACTTCTGCTGTAACTATCTTGTGAACTTTTAACCTGCCCTGATTTAGTTAACTAAAGAGACATATAGAAAGTGATGTAGAAAAAAAAAAAAGTGATGTAGAATGGTGGGTACTAACGAGGGCACGTATAGCATGGATCACTGGGTACGGTGCATAAACAATGAATCTTGGAACACTGAAAAAATAAAACTAAATTAAAAAAAAGAAAATAGAATTTTCAAATGAGATCCCATTATTTGATTCCTTTTTAAATATGCAAGATGATAGACTTTCAAATATTAGAAAAAGATTCCCTTTAAAAAGCTCTAATTGTACTCTTTTTTTATTTATGAAATCCTTGAACCTGAGAGATTGGGACACAGATATTGCATCTGCTCTGGTTTGCTTATTTATTAACTTGAATCTGCAAAAATGGAGATGAGAACCCATTCAAGTTCCCTTAAGTACCAATGAAAAAATATTTAAGGACATCATTTCCATTCAACAGAAAACTCCTCGATTTTTCACTTTCACCTGAGAAGAAATGAAAGTACTCAGAATAACTCTGTCTGCATGTTATGCAATAAATGGTCTCCTGAGTTGTTTAGTGTAAACATTTTTTTAAATTGGGTTACTTTTTTAAAATGCACAGAGTTCACATGTTAAAAGAGCATTTGAATTTATGTTCTTGTCAAGGGAAGAACTTTTTAGAAATTAATTGGTCTGATTTGTGTCAGCCTTTTATAAAGTGAAATCATCCAGATCTATCATATTTACTTTTATTTTCTTCAAAGATTTTATTTTTAAGTAATCTCTGCACCCAACATGGGACTCAAACTCACAACTCCAAGATCAAGAGTAACACACCCTACTGACTGAGCTAGCCAGGCACCCCATAAATCTATCATGTTTAAGCCCCAATTATTATAAGAGTTCCAGTAGCTTTTTTTAAAAAGTCTGATAACTTTCGATTTTTAAGAATCATGTTAACAGTCAGAGAACTGTGGGGCTTGAGTGTTTCAACCTGGCAATATTCTAGCTGTTGGTCACATATAACTCAGCTGGATTTCACTTTGACCTTGGAGACCATGCCTTGACAGATTCTTGGATTATCACCCTCTGAAAATTAATTCTAGTTACTTACCTCACTTTAAATAAAATTCAATCTCAGTTTTTTATCATAGTTAATAAAATATTTGTATAACTTTGTTTTATTCTTGATTTGAAAATTTACATTATATTACTATGTATTAAAATCACAGGACTGTATTAAGACAATTTTCTTACCCTTCAAATTCATCAAAGTACACAGGTATATATATATATATATATATAAAATAAGTGTAAATAAACATATATTAAAAGTGAGGGTTTCATTGGTATGAAGCAAAAGAGAAAACTTATTAAAGCAGCTTTTCAGTTTTAATCTTATGGAATAATACTGTAAAACTGAATTTTATCTAATGAAAAGTTCCTTAACTATATTTATTATTAACTAAAAATCTTGAGTATTTTAGGATAAGCCTGTTGAGTCTATTCTCTTCTATATCATCACTAGTGCTTTCCCTTAACTTCATACAAAATGTTAATTTCACTTGAAAAATTAGGAGGTGTGGACTATGTTTAAAGTAGGAAAAGAATGACAGAACCTTAAGATAATTCTTTTACAAGTTATGGAAGCCTTCAAGATTTGCACCTCAATAATCCTTTTAAATTCTTTTAAACATGAAATTATTACATTTTGTGTTCAAAGAAAAGTTGTATGTTATGGATTTTCAAAGCTTCTCAGAGCATGAAGGGTTTACAGGAAAGAGCAAAATAACACAAGCTAGATACCACCACACCTGACAGACATTGACAGTGTTTTAATGGATTTTTTAAATAGAAATATACAGTTAATGAAATCTGAGGTCATTACCACTAAGAACCGAGAACTCAGCTTTTTGAGTGTTTCTAATAAAAATAATGAACCGTGGGACACATAAATATTTAATAAAATGTAAAAAAATCACCACTCTCCTTTGTTAAGGATAATGAGAGTAAAGATTGCTTTAGAAATCTACACTTCTGAATTTCTAATTTCTCAGTGCTTAATTTATCACCATTAAATTTGGTGTTATGGCAGAGATGGTATTTATGTATTTATTTATTTAAAGATTTTATTTATTTTGACAAAGAGACAGAGAGAGAGAGAGAGATCACAAGTACACAGAACAGCAGGCAGAGAGAGAAGTGGGAGAAGCAGGCTCCCTGCTGAGCAGAGAGCCCAATTCAGGTCTTGATCCCAGAGCTCTGAGATCATGACCTGAGCAGAAGGCAGAGGCTTAACCCACTAAGCTACTCAGGCGCCCCCAGAGATGGTATTTAATATGTTTAGTTCTTATCCTAGACATCATAACATTTTGGTGTATCCTGGAATATAAATTAATGGTATATATTACTCAACAAACATCATAGCATGCTTACTAGGTTTTAGGCTCAGTGCTGGAGCCGGGAATACCCTGCTGGGAGAGATGGCTTTGCTATCAAGCAATGCACAGTCAGTGTAGGAGACAGACATGTCAACAAATGGTTATAATGGAGTGAGATCATTGCTATCCGAGCTATGTACAAAGTGCTTTTCGGAGCGCAGAGGAAACTAGCACCAATTTGCTGGCAGTTTGCTTGAGGGGGGGTATTCAGGAAGTGAATACCAGTGGAGGTGAAGTTTTGCACACTGACTTTTTTTTTTTTTTTTCATTAAAAAAGTGTAATACTGGGGGCACCTGAGTGGCTCAGTGGGTTAAAGCCTCTGCCTTCGGCTCAGGTCATGATCTCAGAGTCCTGGGATCGAGCCCCACATCGGGCTCTCTGCTCAGCAGGGAGTCTGCTTCCCCTTCTCTCTCTGCCTGCCTCTCTGCCTACTTGTGATCTCTGTCTGTCAAATAAATAAACAAAATCTTTAAAAAAAAATGTAATACTGGACCTCCAAATGATATAAAGAAAGATACAGTCTACGAATAAATAAGAAAGAAAGAAAAAAAAAGACGGTCTGTATTTTTCTAGCTTTTACATTTTGATATTTGATATGTGCTGAAGATGAGGGAGAGCAAGTTTTCTACGTAGGATGCTGAATTTTTTAAGATACATTAGTGTAATTTCTCAGATACACTGCCTTTGACAAATGTGCACAGCCAGGCAAGCCTTTAATATATTGATTATGTTAGTGTTTTGTTGCTGGTAGCATAATGGATAAAGCACAGGCTCCATTTTTATTCTTCTATGCTCTACCAAAGGCCGAGGGTGGGGGGGTGGAGTTGAGAAAGAAGTATATTGCAAACCGTGAAAGGCACACAAAAGCAAAAGTAATTAAATAACATAAATGGTGAGGGAGATTGCCTGTGATCTGGGCTAGAATTAGAAGAGGAGGTGTAAGAAAGAGGTTGAGAGGAAACGATATGAAAATGTTTTAAAATAGAAAAAAGAGTTCTGCTTTATAACAATAGGGCATCAACTTAAGTGATTTCACTTTCCTTTGTGTTGCTTTCACATTTACATTGGAGAAGGGAAGTACTATTAATCTGAAATTTTCTTTACTTAGGATTAAGTTTCATCATTGATCTGACTGAAACCACCCTATTTTTCTTTCTTAAACTCCCAATTGCCTGAAAAATCTTCACTTCAGAGTGATTAGTACTTCGTGTGAATGTCATTATGCATTTTGCTTTCTGATATCTTGACAATGCATTCTTGCTGGGATTCTCTCCTGGAAACAATTTTTTATTTCTTTCTGTTCATTTTTAGGAAAATCCTCTCAACATTGTTATATGTATTATTTTATAGGAAGGAAGCATGTAAAATACTCTTGAACTCATTTTACTTGTGAGTTTGAATAGCATTCAGATTAGAATGATTTCCCCAGAATTTTATAGGCTTGCCCAATCCAGCTGTATATTTTATATGCTAATGTAAATTCTATTTTTGTTCCCCTTGGGGGTTTAAGTGATTATAATTGTTGCTCTTCAAAAGCCAAACAGATGATGATTGCTGCTTCAGGAGTATACCAAAAGAAACTGGCTTTCATTAAACCTGCTCATCCACTTCATAATTATCTCCATTTTATCTAGCTAAGAAGGAGGAAAAAATGGCAAGTACAGTTCATTGAAGCCAGTTCAGTTATTTAAACATTACTTTATTGAACTAGCAGGAGGTGTAAAGTAGGGGGAATGTTTTCATTCTAACACTGATGTGTAGCCAGTGGCCCAACTCAAGAGTTAGTTGAGCATCAAATGCCAGAGGCCACAGGGAAAGAGAGGGGAGATATTTTGAGCCACTCTGAGAGGAGTCCTCTAGTGGATACAGTAAATAGTACTGCAGTGATAGCTATGCTGAAATATTTTTTTGCTTGTTCTTTCTGTAAATTAAAAATGAAAGTTATGTAGCTTTCTACTAAGAGAGACTCAGAAGTGCATCTGAAGTGAAAGAGTAATTTCCTATATAATGTAAAAAATTGGGGCTGGGGGCGATATTGATAAGTTTCAGATACCAAATCCTGAGACCAATAATAGAAGTCCTTCAAAGAATCCTTATGGTCATATAAGCCTTATGTTCTGATCTTGGGTCAGAAAGCAGATTCTTATGAAGGTTGATTTTCCTCAACAGATAGAGCATCTTCCCATTCAGGTGACATGGGGCTCTGAGTTATCTGTTCCCTGGTCCTAGGGGCTGTGTGGAGGGGTGGTTTTGGAATTGGCTTGTATTGGAACATGTTCCTGACCACATATATCACTGGCTGTCCTGATGGCACAGTGAGGGTCGTTGAACTCTTACCCAGGGGAATAGAAAAGTATCCAGATTCATCCGCTATCTAAGTTTCCAGCTGTGAGAAAGCAGTTCTCTGGTGGTTCAATGAAAAATTCTGAAAGTGCTATCTCTTCCAAAATTTCAAAGAGCATGTTTTAGAAACCAATTGTCTAAGGGTAGACTCAGATAAAACATAATTTTCATAAACAAAGAAAATGGAAGGTTTTATTTTTATTTTTATTTTTTACAGATTTTCATTTTTATGTTTCATTATAGTTCTGCAAATTTCAGGCAATTTCAGCTTTTGAAGTTTTAACACAGGTTGTTATTTTACAACCTAATTTTGAAACTTCTGTGAAATCATATTGAAAAAGGGAAAAAAGTTTACTTAATAAGAAAAAGGAAATATGTTCCTGAAAGCCTTTTGGATAATTTGCCAGAAAGTTCTATACATTAACAAAGTTATTTTCCTCTCAATTCTTATGCCATAACAATAAAAAAAATTGCTGTTTTGGTACATGTAATTTTATTTTGACTTCACAATAACCTTCTAAAGGAAGAAAAATAAATAATATCATCTTCTTTTATATATAGAAACAGAGTTCACAATTTTAAAACTGGAATTTGGGTTGGGGCACCTGGGTGGCTCAGTTGGTTAAGCAGCTGCCTTCAGCTCAGGTCATGATCCCGGGATCCTGGGATCCGGCCCCATATCAGGCTTCCTGCTCAACAAGGGTCCTGCTTCTCCCTCTCCCTCTGCCTACTGCTCCCCTTGCTTATGTTTGCTTGCTCTCTTTCTGTCAAATAAATAAAATCTTAAAAACAAAACAAAACAAAACAAAAAACCTGGAATCTGGGGATACCAACTCCTTCATCAGAATTTTAACACCTGGATTTACCAATAGCTTGCCAATGCATGATGTTGGAATTAGAGCTAGACTCTAAGAATCCTCTCTAAACCCTAGGGTCAGGCTAAAAATGTTCCCAGAGAATGAATATTTTCTCAATCTTAGGTCACCTATGCAATTTTGCTTTCTTAGATCCAGGGAAAGGGTGTATGCTCTCTGAAAACTCTCTGAATTAAAAACTCTATCTGGTGGTGGGACAGTATTAGAATTTTTTTGGATTCCTGTGCAGAAATATGCCAGGGCTTACATAACTTTGATTTGTTACTAACAAGGCCTATAAAAGCCATAAGTCTGAGAATATACCAACTGCACCTAGAGCTGTTCTAGGCAAAAATAGTGAAAACTCTGTGATTGGTTTTTCACCATTCCATCACCTTCTCCTGATACCTCTAGAACCTGGCCATCCTTTGTTTCCTTAGGGTTGTGCTGTCCCTTTACTTATATTGTTCAAACCCAGGGTCTCCTAGGACAATATCTCTTTCCCTTCTACGGTGACAGGTTGTTAATCTAATAAATTATTCTCCACTAATGGGAAGATATGAAGGAAGGTCCTTTTTTTTTTTTCCCCCAGTTGATATTTAGAAGTGACTTACAGGGAAAATGTCCTCATTTTTGTTAAACAATCATGGTGAATAACTTGTAGGGTGGTCATGTCAAGCCAATATGAATATTTTTCTGATAGCTGCTTTTCTTAACCATGTGGCACTCCTTGATCTCTATCACTGTAGAGACTGTTTACTTACCTTGAAATAGGACAGTTAGAAATGAACTCACTCAACAGAAAAATATAACTGAAAAAAAAAATCCTGCCTTATCTCTCTATGTTTATTAAATAGAAGTAAAAGCTACAAGCTATAGTAAACACTAAAACGAACCCATGCCAATGGAATGACTGAAATTTCCCAGGGCCATCTTACACATCTTTTCTTCAATATGACAGGAAATGGTGGAAAATCAGGTTTACTCTGTGACCTCACAGACATATGAATGTAAATCAAATCTTTTAAAAGTCTCCCTGTTAAGTGTCTTCCAGAATAATACAAAGTAGAGATTTGATAATTATTCCAATTAATCTGCCCAACAGAGAGCCACACAAGCCACACTTTATTTTATATTTTTTAATTTTTTTAAAATTTTATTTATTTATTTGACAGACAGAGATCACAATTAGGCAGAGAGGCAGGCAGAGAGAGAGGAAGGGAAGGAGGCTTTCTCCTGAGCAGAAAGCCCGTTGCGGGTCTCCATCCCAGGACCCCGGGAACATGACCTGAGCTGAAGGCAGAGGCTTTAACTCACTGAGCCACCCAGGCGCCCCACAAGCCACACTTTAACTGCAAGTTAACTGAGCAACTGAAAATTTGTACTGTTTTGTTTAAAATCACTGGTTCATCAGAATCATCTGTGGAGGTTTTCATAAATACGTAAGCTTAGACCTCACCTCAGAATTACTAAGCAGACACCCTGGGATACAGACCAGGTCTCTGTACTTTAAAAGAAAAGAGCCGGGGTGCCTGGGTGGCTCAGTGGGTTGAGCCGCTGCCTTCGGCTCGGGTCATGATCTCAGGGTCCTGGGATCGAGTCCCGCATTGGGTTCTCTGCTCAGCGGGGAGCCTGTTTCCCTTTCTCTGTCTCTGCCTGCCTCTCCATCTCTCTCTGTCAAATAAATAAATCTTTAAAAAAAAAAAAAAGAAAAAGAAAAGAAAAGAGCCTCCCTGGTAGATTGAGGCTTCGATCCGCAGCTTTGAGTGAGAACCTCCAGGCTTTCCTCTCACCAGTTCTAACCATCACTGAAGAGTCTCTCTGTGCCAGGCATTCTCCTAAGCCCTTGACAAATACTTTTCCACGTAGTGCTTACAATAACCCTAAAAGGTGGTGGCTTTTATTTGTATAGTACCCATTTTACCGATGAAAAATTTGAGGCTTGGAGAGGTCGGGGAATGTGACTAAAATCATATACCACGGATATGGGAGAGGCAGAACCAGAATACTATGAACCACTACAAGCCTGAGAAGGCCTTTTAAATACACGGATTGAAAATGCATGGCTGTATTTTATAGCTGTAATTTCTAACCTAGAAGCTCCCATTTTGTTGTTTGATTATCCTAAGATTATTCAGAGTGTACAGGGATTGTTTCATTTCATGGCCCTAAAAGAGAGCTGCTATATTTCATGTGAGAGGAGATATGGTCTAATAGGTAAAAGATTCTTTAAAATTATAGGTCAACTGTTTTGCTTTCTTTGTATAAAAGTCATAGATGGCTTTCTAATTTAGGTCTTAATTCAGAAACTGAAGGTAGTAAACTACCTTCTAATTTCATGGCTAAAAAATATTCAGAAATGACACAATGTTAGAAGAGCCTACTTTTTTCTTCCAGGTTAATTTCTTATCAAAAAATACTAAAAATTTTATAAAATCATTGCTGAGAAGTGCAGTTTTCAATGTGGAATATGCAATTTTAGGATTTGTTCTTTCTGATTTGGGACTGACACCATTTTTTAGAATAGTGATGACTCATGTCTAGGACTGAAATCTGTTTTTCATGGGTTTATACATTTTCCCCTTGAATTGCACCAAAAATGGTTTTTTAATTGGCTTTAACTCATGCCCAATAAATTGGACGAAAATTGATTGCCGCAGTCATGTTTGGTTTAAAATTATTCAAGACTGCGCCATGAGTCAAATGAGTGCGTGATCGAGGGCAGCAGTGCTTTATGTCCTCTGTTTATGACAAATAATGTTTTTTCAAAACAGTCATAATTCATACCTAAAAGTTAATATATGTTCACAACTTATAAAGCTTAAAAGACAGTAGCAGAGCCATGTTAAAAAAAGAAATTTCTCTTATTTTCATATTCTTTCTTAATATTTCTTTCTAATATTTTCCAGTTCTCCCAAGACTACAGGTTCGGTCATTATATGCCTTTAAAATTAAATAATTCTGCATGTAGTTCTTAATAGATTCTTGGTCATAATAGTAGAATATTTTTAAATAGCAAAATTAAATAAATGAGAATGTTCAGACTGTACCATCCTGTGGAGTTGAGACCGGGAGCCAGTTCCCCATTCTCTGCAGAGTGATTTTAAAGACAAATATTAAACAATATGAAAATTGAATTAACTCAGGTGACTGTTTAGGGCATTGAAATAGCAATTCACTAAATGGTACCTGTCAGGAAGCCAGTTTTTGTTCAATCTCATTATAATTATTTACTGTGTTATGGCGTTCATTTATTTATATCCCATAGAAATATACGCAAATCACTTTAAGGGTTTTGCTAGTTGGGAATAAAGGTGCATTTTATGAGATTCTCTAGCAACTGCAGGAAAGGGTATAATAAGGAAAAAGAAATGATTAATTAAATGAAAAGAACATCCCTTGGTCATAATATAGATAGGCATTAAGTGAAGGAAATATTTGATATTATTGAGTATAGTGAATATTAGGCAATTCTAAATGGGCAGATTAGTTATTATCTTATATTGTATTCTTCTAAGAAACTGGTGGAGCAATTTCTGAAATTTTTGTCAATTTGCTGTATTTTTTTTTTCAAAGATTTTATTTGTATTTGACAGAGAGAGAGAACAAGTAGGCAGAGGGGCAGGCAGAGGGAGAGGGAGAAGCAATCTTTCTTCTGAGCAGGGAACCAGATGTGGAATTCAGTCCCAGGATCCTGGGATCATGACCTGAGCCAAAGGCAGCTGCTTAACCAACTGAGACCCCCAGGCGCCCTAATTTGCTGTATTATTTAAATCTCAAGATTTATTTTTGCAAGTGAACACTATCTTGTTTATAAACTCCAGACTGTTCATTTGTCCTCTCTATGAATCTAAGTTGTCTTTTAAGCAGTTCCTCTCCATTCAGTATCTACTACTAGCTTCCACCTGCTGACTACAGGGCTGAAGCTTGAGCTCTTCAGCGTAGTTTTGGTGTGTTTTTTTGACCCCAAACACAAAACTCCCTGTTTTTAAGATTTATAAAAAGAATAGATGCTCTGAATTTTTACAAACCCAATAATGCAGAAAACACAAAGAAAAAAGGACCTAAAGTCCAATTCCTATTACCTCAAAATAGCCACTGTTTAATGTTCTGATGACTATTCTTTATGAGATTGTTGAATACTCTCAACAATATTTCATGGAAATCTTTATATATCACTAAATTACAAACATATACTCTCCTTTTCAATGGCTTATAACTGTTTACTATGGTTATAGAGTATACTTCTCAAAATTAAAATCTATAAAAACTAAATAATGAAAATGTCCTCAAAACCTAATATGACTGGTGGCTTGGACCTCCTAGGACATCATACATTCTGTTTCTCAAAATCCTATTGATCTGACCTGAATCATTTTAAAGAAGTAAATCATCTTAAGTATCTTTTATCTCACTTCGATTTGTCAGCAATAGACAGCATGTCAAGACTTGAGTATGATTATTTCCAATTTTAAAGAGTTTTATCTATTCATGTTAATTGTAATCTCTGTACTATTGTTCTTTTGCAAATGTTATGTCATCTTTAATTTCTGCTATATATGTATATTTTATATATTTGTATATATGTGTATATATATATATACATATATATGTATATATATATATATAAATTTCTGCTCTATTTCTTTAGAATTACTGGATTTTACCCCTGGAAAGTACCACAGAGGTCATCTGATAAGTGGTTGTTAAGGACTTAGGCAATAAAAAAGAAGTGCTTGGGGTCAAAGCACATCTCTGTTAGTTTCTCATTGTGTGATCTTGGGCAAATTACTCAACTTCTTCAGTCTCCTCATCTTTAAAGTGATGGGATGATTGTGAGGATTAAATGATTTAATGCGTGTAGAACATTAGAATGCTGTCTGGCATGTAGTACATACTCAATACTTGTTACCCATGATCATTATTTTCACTAATCCAATCTTTGGGGAATCACGACATTCAGTCAGAATGCTGACTGAATTGCTGATAGGGAATCAGCTAGACAGTAGGAGAAATAATACTCAGACTCATGTCTCTTTTCTCCAAGCCTAGGAATCTGAGCTCAATGTACCCTTCCTAGCAGTGTTCTTAGAGGCATCTATAGCTAATCAGAGTGCAGGCTTGGGTGCCTGGTTTCTCACCCTCATAGCTATCTTGGGCTTTTTGGCTCAAAAGTACTGTTTGTTCAGAATTCTTTCACTTTCCCAGGGCCTTCTATCAATATTTTGGCCATCAAAACATTTTCATTATTATCAGTGAACTCCTCTTCTATACCTATGAGTCTTCCCCCATCTCTATTTATCCTCCGACTTTGCCACCTCATTCCAACGGGTTTTATGTTTATTTTGTTTGTTTTTTACTTTTTAGCTTCTCAACCCTCCTTATGTCTTGATTCTGTAACTTTGAGTCTCTTTGCACTTGGTGAGTCCAAAATTTACACTTATCAATAGATATATCCTGTATCCAGTAGTTTTATGTCTGTTTCACTTCTCACCCTTTTGGCTAAGATCAAGTGTAGTCGTTTTATGTCAGTATTTTCCTCTGCTGCCTTTCAAAGCCTTTCCATGATGTGACCCTGGAGAACCTAATCAACCTGGTATCTTTGCTCTCAAGCCCACTTCCTCCTCTACAGTCAGCCTGGTCTCCTCTACCCAAGTTTTGCAATTTTTTCCTCTGTACCTCATGTCATTTGCTTCAAACACACACACACACACACACACACACACACACACACGGACATGCACATATACCCAGTAAAGTAGATTTATATAAAGATCTTTAAAAACTAAGGACTAAAACACCATAATATATATTTATATTTTCCTCTTTTCTTACACTGTATAAAGAGGCTCAGATCTTCATGTCTCCTTCTGATGTGGTTAAGATGGAAACATACCTTTCGTTTAGCATTCATTTCATATCTCGGAAATATTAGTATTCTAGAAAACATCAGTGTTGTATGAGTTAAATAATGAGCACTGACAAAAAAGAAAGGCCTTTTTTTTTATTGTCTGCACAAGGAATCTCGAAATATCAGCAAAAGAAAAAAAGAAATTTCACAGTAAATTGTGTCAAAATAATTCAAGGAAATGTCTATTTGTTACTCAAACAGTTTAAATAGTCTGTAACACCATTCATCTATATTACATCTTCTAACTCGTGTTTACAAAAACTGACGTTTCAAACAAACATATTCTCTAATTTCTTATACCAGAATGACAGTGACCAAAGGAAGAGAGCATCATTTTTATTACAATAGTATTCTCAGTATTCCCTTAAAATGCACATACATGCTCAGTGAGAGAAATAGATTTTTAGCCACATCAACATGAAGGATCATAAGGGGTTGGAGTGATGGCAGTAGAGAGCAGCTCTGGCTGTGTGTAAATAGCATGTGTGTTTCTTCTCGGTGCTAATTATACTTCCTCATAGAAGCCTGGCAGTCACATGACTGGACTAAACTTTGTGTGATTCAGTCTTATCAAATTTTAAGGTGCATTTAGGACACAGAGAGATGCTCGTGGAAGTTTAAAATGAAACTTAAATTTAAAATGAAAATACTGTTTTTTAAAAAATTGTAACCTATATATGAACTTAGACCTCAAAAAGTTTAAGATTCATTCTTTGATCAGGCTGCAAAGTTTTGTTTCCTTCCATTCTACTTATTCACTGAAAGTCCACATCTGTAGCTGCATCTCTGTTAATCCATGGCACTGCTAGCCCAGGAGGGAACTGTGAAAGTATAAACCATAAGCAAATTTTAGTATTCTTTTGATATGATATGTTTTCCAATGTCAAGTGGACATTGTTTCATTCAAAACAAAAACTATTATAAAAAGCATATTCTCTTGTGTCCTTTATATACTTTACTTCCATATTTGTTTGGATATTTATACTGATAGATTTATCAAACACAGACAATCTAAGAAATAGAAAACTAGAGCAGAAAGTACTGTTAGCTTATGTAAATGGAATAAATGTAATAGCCTATAAAAATGTGGAGAGAGGGAATCAGCCTAGGGAAAGGCCAGTGATGAGGAGATTGAAACCGATTTCTTCCAAGGTCATAAACAACTAAAGACTTTTAAATTCTTGCCTTAGAGTTAACACAGAATGGTAAATAATTATGGATAATACATGCATATATATATATATAATTGAATAATGAAAGTATCTCTTGGCATAAAATCAAAATGCTTTAATTTGATTAGACTGTGATGGTATGATTTCATTCAACTTGATTTCAGTGAGTAAGTAACTGAATTATAACTTACACTTAATGCCTAACAGCAATTTTGAGCTTAACTAAAGTAACAATGGTCATAGTTAATGCTAAAGAGAGTAACACACTGTACCAAGAAGACATTCAGGAAAGCTGCTCTGTATTCCTATTAATCTTAAAATGTAACCCATATTCATAATTCCTCTGTTACCCTCCTGAAATGAGAAATAATTTATGTCCTTCCCTATCTTCTGGGTTACAATGATAAATATGTAAAAGTGCATTGAGCTTTTTGTGATATAAGGTACTATAAAAATCTAAGGTGTTTTTATTATTATATCAATCAAATGGAACCTCAGACTAAGTTCCTTTCTGAAGACCCACAACTTTTTATGGGCAAATCATGAAATTGTATTGGGAAATATATTGAAGCCACATAAGAGGGTAGACAGAAGATTTTATGCCTTTTGAGGTCTTTTAAACTTGGTTACAATTAGAAATGGGAGAAGATATTTATCATGGGATTTATCAGTTGGGATATTAATGAGAGCAAATGACTATATTTAAGAGATGCCATGTAAAAGCAGGAACTCTAATTCTTCCTTCGTCAAATAAATGTGCTAAGTCACCATTTTTGTTTCCATCATCGTAGTTACCGTGCATCAGCTGTTTCCTCTGTTCCAGGAAGTTTGAATATTTTACACTCATGGTTACATTTAACCTCACAGTAATCCTCCATTAAGCATTATTATCACCATTATATAGATCAGGAAATCAAGGCTTAGAAGAAATTAAGTAACTTGTCCAAGGCCCCACAATGATGAAGTCATGTTCAGATCAGGATGTGCCTATGTACAAACCCAAACTCTTAACAGTTTTCAAAATTGTAGTTCGTGGTAGAGTAACATTGAAATATCTATTTAAAGGACTAATTTTTGACAAGCTATACTATTAAAAACTTAGGAGGAGATATTGTACAAATACTGGCACTCAAAAGATGCTTGAAGCAAACTGAAATGGGTCTTTTGTCAAAGATCAGGAATAAATAGAAACAGGAACTGATTATGTATGGATCATTTGATCTTCGCCTGAAGATAAATATTATAAGGACAATATCAGTTGTCTGATTTTTTTCTTTGGTAAAAGATTTATAATCAGTTTTAAACAAAAATACTACAAAATTAGGTATTTCTAAAGCTCTTGAAAATAATGCCTTTATATATCATAGAGAGAATGTTTTCATTAAAAATCTATTATCCCATTTCCCTTAGAGGGAGTTAATAATGGGGAATCCCCCCAAAATTAAATTGGCATTTTGGGATCTTTAAATTATTTTTCATCATTCATAATGCCATACATATAATTTATTTGTGACAAAAATTAGAAGTGGTTTTTATAATTAATGCTAAAACATTCTCCCCTTCAGTAGTGTGATTTTTCCTTTTTAGAATTATCTTCTGAATTATCTTTTGAAACATTATAATGTACATTTATACAATATCTTTTTCTCTCATTTCAGACTTGGTGAGAGTACATCTTTTAAACTTTTTGTAAATTCTCATCTTTAAAAAGTCCTACATGTCTTGGCAAAGAATAGTTTAAGCTGTCTATTGTATGCATATTTTCAATTTAATTAAGAAAAACAAAAATAAATATAGCTTAAGAGCCTCATTAAAGCTGGCAGTTCAGACTTAAGAGTATTTGTAACTAGCAGAAAAATATCTTATTGTCTGATTATTTGAAGATAATAATGCCTGAAAGGCTGGAATTTGAAAGAATATTTCTTAAAATGCTTATATAGCAGCCATTATTTAAACCAATATAACATTATGGAAAATGGTGATACGGAAGGGAAAAGTTAGCTTGCATAAACATAAATTTTTCTCTCATTAAAGAATATATACTGCACTCATTTATCCATACACTTGAATAAAAAAAACAAAAAAACTGATCTTTGGGTTAGGTGATAGGAAGGAATTTTGCATAAAGAATTGAAAAGAAATGTGTTCGAGATTCATTGACTTGTATATATTTGCTCATCTTCCTATGAGTAATCAGATTAAGTGCATAGTTTAAAATAATAGTTTTTAATGTATCTAAATAGTTAATTAAGTACTGAAATATATATCTGCACCTTAATTTTTTTTCACTACTTTTCCTGACAAACTCATTTTTAATTCTTCCAGTTTCCACTGTGATTTAAGCAGCCTTAATAGTATCAATTAAGTGTACCCTGGGATTGATCAAAGTTTTGGGGTTAAAGTAAAAACGGATTGATTTCCTAAAGCTGCATTAACTATGTGTTATCACCAGAAGGTATCTTTGTAGAAATATTGCTAAAACTTAAGTTATAAATGCTGTTGTGGAAAATGAAATGCATCCTGTCATGCACTCTCATAAATGTACACCAGTGAATTTGCAATCCACTCAATGACAAAAGGAACAAGATACGGTGCAAAGTCATAAGTGAATCAGGCACCAAGGTCACTGGTTATATTCTGATCATCATACATTTTAAACTTCTGTGAAACATTTAGTCAAATAATGCATAGAATTTCACACCCTCCTATCCATAAAAGCAGACATAAGGTATAAAGTATAAAAGCAGACTGTAGGTATAAAGTGTGCTCTAAGAACCATGTGGTGTCAAATACACACATGGAATTTTTTGAGTTCCCTGAATTACCCCTTAGTAATTATCTGGGTAAAGGGGAAGGGGGTGGAATAGAACTCTTATTCCTGTAAGCAGGTAAGCTGATTCTCTTCTGTGGTAGATAATTTCTTAGGCTTTTCTAAAAATTACCCTGGAATCTCTGGTGGCTCTATCACATCAACAAAAAGGTCAAGTTAACCTCAGTTTATGGTAACTCCTCTGTATCCAGTTGATCTGCTTTTCTCACAATAGAAGGAATACTTTAGATTGCATTTAGAATCAGTTTCTAATACTGCAGCCAGGGAGCTTCCTTTGCCCCGTGCTCTGATAAAGACAGAATTCTGTTCTCTATCAGATTCTTTCAATTGTTCCTAACTCTTATTTCACCAAACTTCCCACAACTTTATACTTTTCAGATTGTTTATGCAGAGTAGCTATGACTAAGAATTATGATCAAAATGCTGTGCCCCTTTGGTAGTCCTCCTCAGTTGATGCTCCCCAGATAATTTTTAAAACCGGTGGGCTTTTTCTCACACGGCTCCCCTCCCCCCATTAAAAAAAAAAACAATATCCCATTCCAGGCGCCCCCTCTCTGCCTGCCGCAAGCATTTTAATGACAGTTTACTTTAGCGGTCTATCAGCCGACTGCTGCCTCTGCCACCTGAATTTCAATTTCTTAATTTACAGCTCAGATAAAACAGAATGGAGCAGGATCTGGGCTGCTCTCTACATTGGGTTGGCCTTATCAAGCGTGAAGTTTGGCGCATTGCAAACCTATTCAAGTGATTATCTGTTGAGGACCTCTCGAGCCATCTCCATCTCTGCACCGGGCTGATAAGACAGCTGTTTCTCTAGCCGCCCTGTCTCCCCGGGCCTCAGTCTTCTTCTGATACAAACTCTGCCTTTGTCACTGTGCCCCGGTGCGGTCACTTGCTCTATGGGGCAAGGGTTTGATCTGAACACACATGGGGGGAAAGTGCAAATGTGTGAGAGAGCAGAGGAGAGAGGAGGGGGATGGTGTGGGATGGGGGGAGGAAGTAGGGGAGGGAAGGAGGGTTAGAGACCAGTGGGAGGTGGGGGCAGGGCTGCATACCGGGCGCAGTTGATAGCCCTGATTGACTGGTCGCTCAGCCCGGCTTTATTATTTCAAATTAGACGTGCATCGCACACAAGTGGAAACATAAATCTTCAATATGAGAAAGAGCCTCGGAGCATCGGAAGCAGAAAAACCGTTTCTTCCCAGGTCCCGGTAAAGGGGCCGGCCAAAAGACTGATTGCCACCAGCTGAGACAGATGGTTTCCTTTAACTTTGGAAACTGCTATTTTTAATTATTTGTATTAATTTTGCATGAGATGTATCGGCTCCAGGAGGAAGCTTAGAGAAAACTGTTAGCATCCCTGAAAGAAACGGACACAAAGCTCTGATTTGCCTTTTCTCACCTCCAGTTTTTCCTACCTCACCCTTGACTGGTCTGCTAGACCTCTCTCTGCATGCTCAGCAAAGATGTGAGTTTATTCTACTTAAAGTTGCTACTGTGTAAAAGAGAAGAGGAAAAGAAATCTGAGGACATTTTGTGGGAAGCTTTACATAAATGATCGTCGATCCGAAGCTGGAAATATATTTTCCGAGACACTCTGGGGCACGTGCAACAGATCTTAGTCTGAATCTGAATATTTGCAGTCAAATCACTTAAAGGAGAATGAACTTTGTACAAATTTTACCCAGGGGGGGAAAAAGGTGGGACTGGGGAGAGAGCACTCTAAGTTGGTCTCAAAAGATTTACTGTGACACTAGATAACATTTAAAAAAATTTAAACACTTAAATAAACAATTCACATGTCTTTATGTGTGAGCAGTATCCTAAGGTTTTAGGGGAATTCTCCCTGAGTCTACTGTCTTTACAGTTTTTTCTCTCGGACAGGAGTTTAAAGACAAAATGTAAAGAGAAAGTGAAGGATGTTTGTGTCCTGCTCACTCCCGGTTCTGGCACTGTCCCTGATGGAAAGTGTTTGCAATATAAAGAGTCCTTTGCAAAATAGTCTAGGAGGTCACTTATCTTCAGATAAAAGACTTTGCCCTGTTGCCAGTAAGTGGATGGAGCCGGGGAGGAATTGAGGGTGGAGGGTAGCGAAGGGGAAGGGGTATGGGGTTTTTTTTGTTGTTGTTGCGATTCCCGCTGGGAATTTTGAGGATTAAGAACTCTGGAGTAGGTTTAGCAGACTTTCCGATGACTACCTGGATTTGCATTTATTTTGCATGAATACTTTGATGAAAGACAGGCTCATCTGGGCAAGGGAGCATGTGAAAAGAGAAGTTTAGTGGATGGTGTGCCCAGAGTTCAGAATTCTAACTATCCTGACGCTTTGTCACTAAGGCCGAGTTCTAGCAAAAGCCGCCTAATTCGAAATAAACGTGTTTCTGTGAAGTAGGACAGCCTCTTCCTTAAAGTCTGTGCAATGAAACATTCCCAAGAATTGCCGTTTCCGTATCTTACTTGGGAGGGACAGAAAACACTATCAGTCAGGCTTTGCAAACCTTTATTTTGGATCGGCTCGTCTCTGTCCATGGTGCTAATTCCTGCCTCATTCCCTTGCCCAGTTGCCACGCTCTAAACTCAATGTTGGTGTCAATTTTCTCCACAACTTTTTTCCTGTTTTCTAAACTGTAGAAGGAAACTTGACATGCTCCTTTAGGTAGAACAAATAAAAGAGTAATCACCAAGCTATATAATATCTATATTTCTCACACAGGCATTAAAATGACATATTTCTAACATTTTGAACTGCAGACCCCACCCCCACCCCAAATTGCCCAACAAACTAACACAGAATATTTTTATTCTTCCGAGAGGGTATAATATTTGGAACTATTGACCTAAGCCACACATTGTAAACTCACCTAAATAGCTTAACTGCTTTATTTACTTTTTTAAAAAATGTCACAGTAGTAGTTGATAGCATCCTTTATCATAAAATGCTAAAGTCACACCCCCCCTCAACTAGTGTAAGGGAGTTATTCATCCTAAAAGATATTGCCCACAATAGCTTATGAGTATTCCTGTGAATGAGTGTTCCTTTATAAACTTTAGCAAAATAATCCATTGAATTCATTATTTTTCAGCTTTTTTTTTTTGCAACTTTCTTCACAACAAACTTTTTCTCCAAATTTTCAGTGAGTGACCCCTCAACTCTATCCATTCTCTGCTGCAATTTAAAATAGTACTAAAGACTTTAAAAATATGTCAGCTAAGATAACAGTCAAAACTCAGATGTCTAAAAAAAAAAAACTCAGATGTCTTTTAAATGCTTTTCTAATGCAAGTTCAGATGCTGTGGATAATTCTTTACCTAACTATGAATGAAGAGAGATTGATTACAGTTCCTTAATGTTGAGTGTGATGTTTACACATAGTCTTTATTAATTACAAGATAGATTATGTTAGTATTCCAAGCTATGATAACATGAATTTCAAAGTGAAATATACATCCAGATATCATTTATTTTAAATAGGCTGTATTCAGTTTTTATTTTTAAAAGTTGGAAAAATACACATTACTTAAGGTATATGTATCCATTCAAATGTTTTTAAATTTAGAAACATCTGTTTTATTGAGGAAGTAAACTAGTATTGTAAGATATTTTCAATATTTTAAGTAATTTAACTTCATTACTTATGTAGAAAAAACAACATGTTGATGATGACAACATTTTCAAAAACAATTGTTCCTCTGCCTAAAGTAAAGAAAGCATATATACCCAATCCACAGAATTTAGTGTTTTGCATTTGAATGGACAAATTTACTATTTTTCAAGTAATTTCTTTAACTACCTAACGCACAAGCTAGATTTTCACCACTCCACACCACACCCAGCTGTCCTTATCCACCCTCCCCCTTTTGGAAAATATACCACTGTAATCTGCAACTTCTTGTAGAAACAAACACACATCAAAAAATAAAACAAGGTATTAGTTTCCACCCAGTTAGACGATACTTAGGTAGTTTTAAGTTAATGGTAAAGATTTCCTACAGAGTGCTGATAATATTATATGAATATATGCAACTAATTCAATATTAAGAGCATGTTAACAAGGGGAAAAGGCATTTCACCTCATAAATAAGTCTGCATAAACAGTATTACATTTTTATATAAATTGTATTTATTACTTTAAGATTTATTTCTATGTACTGACCTGGGGCTGAAGGGAGGGGTAGAAGAAGATGGTAACAAACACAATCTTCCAACTATTTATTCATACAGTGATTAATCTACTTTAGGTAAAGTGGAGTCTTTCTGTCTTTTCCCTTGACTTGTCCCTCCCTCAGCCCCTTTATTCCATTTCCACAAACTGCTTTTCTTTCTACTTCCTAGGAGTTCCACCCAGGTCTAGAAAATAGTTTTAACTTGAAATTAGGACCCCAGTCTTGTTGTTATATAAAAAGTGGGGCTGGGGATTAGGACATGGTAATTATAAATTTTAAAATAACAATGTTAATTATAAGATAACATATAGATTCAGGCCTCCTTTTCCAATCCCGTGTTATTGTCATGCAAAGTAACAGAACTTGAACATATTACACTGGCTATACGGGGAGATAAACAAGTCTCGTGTTCTTCGCCATTAATCATTTATCCACACTCAAGGACATTCTCAAGGAACTCTGAATTACTTCACCCTTCACTTTGTAGTTATTTTGCTTTGTGACTATCTGTCCCTTTCCCACCATCCCAATCCGCCCTCCTCCAATCTCTAACTCTTACCTGTGTCTCCTTTTTCTGAATTTTCAAAGATAGCCACTAGTAGTAAACAGGTAAAGGAATTCCTTTTAGAAAGGCATGAGCATCTAGAGAAGATATGTTACACTGTATAAGAAACATATCTACTATCTAGGAAGTTGGCACTGTCAAGATTAAAAGAAGAAATTCAGGCTGAAAAACAACCTACCTCAAGTTAATTTTGTCTCTATTTATACATCAAGTCGATCCTGAGGACCACGTTTTCACTTGGAGGAAGAAATAAATATCATGCACAAAACTATACTTCAGTCTCTTGAATGCTATCAAAATATGGTATTTAATAAAGTAGTCTTCAGCTATAAAACGGAAGCATTGGCAGCATTTGGCCTTCTGGCTAAACTTTCTAAATCCTCAGAGAAAGAACCCAGATAAAGGTTCGACTAATTTACTATCAGCAGTACGTATGTGGTCCAAGCACTGGACCGCCAGCAAATACAGAGGAGTGGTTTGTTCTAATTTTATATACAGATGCTCTTTTTGAGTCACCATATACCTCAAAGTAAAGGACCTTAGCTCTGCTCAGTACCTTTTTTCCTGACAGGATGCTTCTCCTATACTTTTCTAACATGAAATGAAAGCTAATTCAAACCGTGCAGCTTTATTTGAAAGCATTTCTGAATTCATTCTTACCCTAAAAATAAATAAGAGAGCTGCAATATGCATATATTAAAAGAGAGAAAGACATAAAATTGCTTAATATCTAATACAGAATAGTGGAGCATAAATCGAAAAGGCATGCGGGTAAGTAATGGATGTACATTCATCCCTTTCACTCAGATCAAAGAGAGGGAGCTCTCAATGACTCATACATACCGGACAGAGTTTAATGTTATAAAGAAACGTGCCATAGATGCGGCAGTGATGGCAAGGAAAATGAGTCTTTCGGAAGCAGAAAGATTTAAGAGAAAAGAAGATCATGCCATATCGCAAACTCTGATACTACAGTTCCAACCCTCCCACGTTGCTCTTTCCATCTCTTTTTGCTTCTTGCATTTCCCTTCGCCGCCTGTGTTAAGTGTGTACCTCCCCGCACAACTTACCTTGAAACGGGACTCCATTGAGCTCTTGAGAGTGACACAAGCTTCTAGCCAATCGTATCAAGCATGATCGCCCGGGCAGCCTCAATGGAAGCATCCAGACCAATCAGGGTCCTGGGGAGATAAGCAAGTTACGTTGTGGCGCCACTCGGCGTATACTTCCGCGCGTGCTGCCCGGGATAGGAGCCTGGCAGAGCAGCTGCACACACGGCAGTGCGGAGGCAGAGAAGGGGTTGGTGATACGGTGCTATAAATCTGTGGTCCAGTCCACCTCCCTTTTAAGACGTCCTCCCCCCTTATTTCTGTTCTCAGTTAGAGATGCAGCAGCTTACTCCTGTAGCGACCTACTAAAAAGCAACAAGGAGAAAGACATCGTCTTTTTGAAAAAACGTTCTTTCGTCTCTTTTCTTTGTTCCTTCGTTTGTTTTTCTTGCCTCTTTTTGTTTAGTTGAACGGCAATAGGAGGATAGTCTCTTCGTCTTTTTAAACTCTCTTTTTTTAAGTTTCCCCTCCCCTTTCATATTTTTTTTTTCGCCATTTCTTTTAGCGTTGGACTTTGGGGTCGAAAGCATTTCTTTTTATTTGCTTCTTTTAAGCCGAGCACAGTTTAGGTTTCGTGCTGTCTTAAGAGAACTATCCAGCAGCTTCTTGCTCATCCTTATTGGGAGAACTGCACCGTTACTTTAAAAACACACATACACAAAAACCTTAAGGGAGAAAGGTAAGTTTCGGTTTGGTTTCTTTAATCATTAGTTGCAGCGATGCGCTGGCAAACCCAGAAAACCTGTAAGTGAGCGGAATACAGAATATGAAGTTAATTGCACATGTTTGTCTCATTTCAAAGCTACTGCTCTGCTTTTTAATTCTAGAGAGCTAGACTAAGAGGACGCATGCTTGACGTACTGAATTTTCGCAAATGTCAATGGCAGAAACTTAAGTGGTAAATGTGACTAGAGTAGAGCAGGGGTACAATGGGAGTCTAGGTGTTGAGTGAGCTACGGGGTTGAGGTTGGAAGTTCATTTCGTGGGAAGAGAGATAACTTGGGCTTTGGGGGATGCATGCCTCCACTTTCGCACAGCAGCTAAGGGACTGGAGAGGCTTTAATACCTTTGAGGGGAATCAGAAGCCTGGACTTGCAGATTAGACCAGCGAAAACCCCACACTTAATTGCATTAACCAGATAACATGTGCTGGGGAGATGGGATTGCCAGATGGAATTTAGATGCTACACCAGGCTGCTAGTTGTAGTTGACTGAAAAAGTACATGCCGCCTGAGGGCTAGGGCTAGGGCTGGGGTTAGGGTGGGTAGAAGCTGTCAAAAACTCATCATTGCTAGGTGTGCGGGGTCTAAATCATGGGCGCCAATTACCGTAATTCTTTTTTAAAAGAAGATAGCCAATTTAGGGCTGAATTCTTAAGTCTGTACCGGATATGAGATTCCCTTTGTTCAGAAAAGCGTAAATAAGATCCTTGGAGCTGTGTCTGTGGAGTGGCGGCTGCCTGGGAACCTTGCGGCGCTGGGCGCTGGGAAGTGGATTCCAAGCCCTGTCCTTGGTCCTACGCGGCTGACTTTGCCTTCGGCGCGAGGGGGAAACCCCTTCGCAGTCGCGAAGATTCACAGTCACCCCAGGAGCCAACTCCGCTACGTTGCCCTCACTCCCTTTCTTACCGCCCCCGCCACAATAGCTATTGTTAAACTGACGCTAGGAGAAAGATGGTTGGGGATGAGACGCTGGGCAGACCCATGCTTCATTTTAACTTTTGTGATTTCTCAGGGTTTGGGAGAAACCAGCTGGCTTTCTACTGCGGAAAAAGAGAAATTAGGGTAGATGTGGGAAAGGGGGGAGAATGTTCATTGGGCGGAGAGGACCGAGAGGGTGATGGTGGCGGTGAAGGAGGTGCTGCCTTTGCCTAAGAGAAGTTTAAATTATTGGCACGAGGGGGTGTGGGTGAGTGTGCGTGAGAGCGCCGGTGTGGTGCGTGAGACGGAGAGAATGGGGAAAAGGTATAAAACCCGCCGGGGTTATTAATTTCTCCCCGCTGTCCACCCTACCCACCCTCCCGGGTCTAAAAGCCAACTTGCGGCCAGCCTCCAGATTCGACTCTGCCATCTCCGGGGTGGTGGGGTCTGGGGATAGCAAGGTGGCAGTGCCCTGTACGGAAGCTCCGCGGCGAATAGGACGTCGCGTGGCCATTGTTGCTTAATTTATGCCCAGCACGTTGCTACGTACCCACCTATTTCACGTCTGTAAAGAATTAATATGAGAGCTATACAACTGTGGCAAATTGGAGGTTGGATACACTCCCCGTTTGCCATTTTCAAGTACCGGTTAGCGAAACTGATGTCGAGACTGGGTATTTTCTCTTGTAATTGCCAGCTGCAGATCTGGCTTTATTGTGGCCTGAGTGAGAGAAACAGTCAACCGATTAGTATTTACTCTTAACACTGCTGGGATGGGATGAATGTCTCTTACTTTCTCCCCGAAATGCACGGGTTCTTTCCCCGCCCCCACTCACTACAAACACTCATGTTGGTTAAGATTCTACACCTTTAGCCCATCCCCCCCCCCCGCCCCCTCTCCATCTTCTGGATGTAGGGAATAGAGAGATGGAGATGGGTTATTTCTTAGGCCTATACTGCAACTTATAAAATGCAAGCTTAAAGTGGAGGGGTGGGGGAAGAATACAGAGTAGACAATAGTAGCTGAATAAATTATTTTCCTAATTAAAAAAAAATAAAAATAAGTTCTTAAAGGTCAGGGAAAAAGTGTGCATGTTTTAGGGGTGATAGAGTAGAAAAGCTGTTTGGGCCTGTAAGACTTCCTTCGTAAAATGGCTTCTTAAATGGGACATCTGAAAGGTTTGTCAGAATCTGGACAAATAAGTGTACAAAACCAGAAAATTTTGATTTTTAAAAGTCGCTTTTTGGAGGATTTAAAAAAGTAACTGTCTCTCAGTTTTTATTGTCATTCCCTAAGTCTGTCTTACACCAATCTCTTCTGGGTTCTTCTCTTTTTTAACCAAGGGCTTAGGCACCTCATTTTAACCTGTTCTGGAGTTCTCCATGAAAAACGCAACGTTTGCAGGTCGAAGTGGATTGGAAGACTTAGGGAACTCTGTAGAGAGGTCTCCCATAACTTCAAAAAGTCAGCTTCAGGGAGTAGGGCGTAGGGCATTCTAAGAGTTTTAGGCTTAGACTGGCAAATGTGGTAGGCCCATTTTTGCCTAACGTTTGGAACCAGGCATTTTTTAGCAACCCGCCTGCTTGGGATAAGAATATTATAATTAACTGTTTAGAGGGAGGTCAAAGAGGCGCAGGCGCTTTGAGCTGTTTTCCCAGTAACCCCGTGCAAAGTCAATTAAGGTCATTTAATTGCTAATCGGATTTGGGGTGACAACAGAAATGCTGATATAGAATCAATTAGCTATTTCTGGTGTCCCCAGTCAGGGTCCCCCAAATTGAGGGGTAGATTGTCTCCATTTCGATTATGGTTAAACGCCTTACCTTACTACGCCTGATTTGAATTCGTCCAAGAGGGCAATTTTGTCTCCTCCACCCCCGCCCCGGGCTAAAGGAGTCCTTCCATTCTTTCCCCCACCTCCCCGCCCCGCCCGTCGCGTGGGGGCGGGGAGCGCTGGGCGCCCTTAGCGGACCTTGCTGCATCAAACCCGCATCATGCCCTTGAAGCTGTAACCTCGGTCACGTTCTTGCGGCGACTCAGTCGCCCACTGCTCAGTTCCTTTCTCTTAACTCCTGAGATTTCAGGTAGGTATGACAGGTGATATTTTAAGTGCAGTTTTTAAGGGGGAAGGGTTAAAACAGAAGCCTTCGCAATGAAAACCACAGCAACACGACAGGTGCTCTCATAATTAACGGCTGAGCAGGTGTAAAAACGTGTTACCACCGCGTGGCTCGGGGTCGGTTTTGACTCCCAGTCGCGGGGCTGAGTCTGAGGACAGGCACAGGTTTTTCTAGGAGAGAGGCGATTGAGCTGGGCGTGGGGGCGGGCCAAGGCTAAGCAGCGATGTGACGCCCCCTCGGTGAAGAGTTGGCCGTTTCGGGGCTAACGTGGGGGGCGTTGGAAGGATGCAGAGAGCGGCAGGCTCTTGTATAGTCGAGTGCAGGATTTCCTACTCTGCGTTTGAAGCAGAGTATAGCACCCCGCACAGGTACTCGGGCTTATTTGAACGTCAGATTCCATCTAGAGAGGCAGAGTGGGGTAGCCGGGGCTAAGCCTTTAGTTTTCCGCCAAGGGACAGGACCCTTGGGCTTGAAGTAGGGGAAAAAAGAGCCTTTTGACTCCGCTTGCATTATATGCGTATGTATGTCTGTGTATATACTTGATGCACATATACCTCAAAGTAACCCCCGCGCGAGTCGCTCTGGCTCCCAGTTAGCGCCTGAAACCTCGGGGTTTGCAAACTTGCACCTGGAATCTACCGCTACTGGGCGCGCGACGCTCTCCGCGCTGCCAGCGAACCTGGTCCCAGAGCTTGTTCGGAATCGGAACACGGGAGGGACGAGCGGAGCGGCCGCAGCCGGGCGTCTTCTCGCAGGCACCGACCCGCCGGCGGCCGGGCAGGGCACGCGCCGGCGGCGGCAGTCGCGGCGCCGCTAACTCGCCGCCGGCCCCGCCTCCTGGCGCTCTTCCAAGCAAGCCCCTCCTCCCCGCCCCGCTACAAACGGCGGGACCGCGGCGCCTGGGCGTCACTGAGGCAGCTGCCGGCCGGGTGAGGAGGCCGGTCGCCGGCGCGACGCGGGTAGGGCGGGGGTTTCACAGGGTTCCAGTCCGCCTTCCCGCCTCCGCCGGGACTGGGGACGCCGCCGCCGCCACCGCCTCTCCGCGGAGCCCGCCCGGAGCGACTCCTCCGCGGCTGTGCTGACGGCTGGCGGCGCGAGCCGTAGTAGCTGCAGCTCCGAGTCGTAGCAGGCAAGTGCGGGGGGTGTGGGAGTGGGGGCGGGGAAGGCGGGCACGCGGCGCCTGGCCTCGGGTCTGTTTTGGACGCCGAAGCGAAGGGCTGTGCGCGGCGCCGAGCGGAGTCCGGCCTCCGCTAGGTGGGAGCCCTAGACCGGCCTCGGGCGGGAACGCCGGTGGGGGTGGCGGAGGTGGTGCACGCGAAGTTCCTAGAGCTCGGCCCCTTGCGGCGGGAGTAGAGGGAATTGGGCTTCTTGGGAGGTGGCACCGCCCCTCCTGTGGGCACAAGCTGGTTGGGGGCGGCGGGAGCCGAGCGGGGCCGGTCGCACCAGGCAGCGTGCTCAGGCCTGGACGTGCCCGGGTACGGCCGCGTGTAGCGCCGGGAGAGCTGCGCCGAGACGCAGGTGAGTGCTTTGGAGGGAAAGTGGGGGAAGGGGGCTTTTCCAGAAAAAGGGCAGGATTCCTGTGGCGGACTGGCAACCCCGCCTGTGGGAGGCTGTGTGCACTGGGTTCTCCAGTCGGATGGTGTCTGGTGGCGTGCCCACTTGGTACGGCGCTTCCTCGCGCGTGGTCCTTGGAGCTCCTGGGGCGTCTGGAGACTTGGAGCGGCCACGCAGTGTGCGGAGGTGGCATGGGACTGGAGGCGGCCAGGGCAGAGCAAAGAGGATTCCCCCGGGCCGCTCGCTCCCTTGCGCGGTATTAGGTGAGGCCGGGCGCAGCCGCGCGAGGTCGCCGCTCACGGTGGCATCCTGGGTTTGAGCGCGGGCAGTGCGCTGGGCGGGAATCGCCAGGCGGGCCGGGCCGCCGGGCGAGGTGGACTCGGGGCTTTGGCTCGCTCGCTCGTAGGTTGCGGCAGCTGCGCCTCCAGCTCGGCGGGGAGGGCCGGCCACTTGCGGCCCCCGTGCACGGACGAGTGTGCGTGCACTGGTGCGACTGGTGGTCTCGCGGGGACCACCATCGGTTCACCAGCAGTTGCTCCTCCAGTGGTCTTGACAATGACCAGCAGGCTGTCTTTCCACAGCGTTGCCTTAAAAGCCTACTTGTTATCCTGGAGGACCGGGGCGCAAAACCTTGTCTCTAGATGTGAGCTATGAGCACGGAGTTGTAGCTGTCCAGATGGCCATTTAAAATAGTGTGTATTTAAAAAGATCATCTTTATGATAAAAATTTCATCTCCTGTCTTCTCTACATTTTCTGAGAATGTGAGAAAGGAGGACTTGTTCCCGAATATCTATTCTCTTCATTCCCTCCCCAAAGAATGGTGCTTAGCAATGCTACGTGAATATATTTGCCGTCAAGGACAAAGACTTTTTTGAAACTTAATTTTTTGGTGGATCTACCCATAATTCTGTCTTAATTAAAATAGATATCTCAGTCCCAAACTTATGACAAATAAGTCCATTGTAAACCACTCGAATACCAGTTGGGGTGTAATTTCCCCATCTCTTTAAAAAATCAGTTTGAATTACTGGCTAGTTGCTGTTGAAGAGAATCTTCTCAAGAACCGTTTCCCCAGAGTCCTTTGAATTTTTCATTTGTGCTAAGCACGCTCTTTCTTGTGGAAGCTGACCTGGAGTCTCCATTTTGGTGAGCGGGCAGGAAAGCTTTCGTGGATCTACTTTTTCTCATCTAGATCTTTGGGTCTAGAAATGGTGACTGTTTTCCTTGGATGGACTGGAACATTACTGAGTTTGTTTTTGGGTTATTCCTTATGAGAGATCTGTAGGAGTGGTGATTTTAATACTGCTCAGGTGAAGTGTGTGTGCATACTTAGAGAAAGTTCCTTTGGAAATGGGGAAGGAAAGGGAAAACAGGGCAAGAAGAAAATGTGTCTGGAAAGTAATGGTTGGGGTGGGTTAGGAAAAATTAAATTATGAAGAAACATTACATGCAATTTGATATGATTCCTCTGCTTTTTTTTTTTTTTTTCTTTCTTTTTCCTTCTTGAGAACATGAATTTGTGTGATCAAACTGGGCCCTTATTGCCCATTTGGGTAACTTGGTGCTGCCACCTTTGGGGGAATGAAATTGTTTTCTTTACCCTTCAAAGACCGCCTGAGGCTGTCATTTAAGGCCCCCCAATTTTATCGGTCTGTAGGTGTTTCCTTCACTGTATAGTGTTTGCTCTTAGGAATCAGGTCAGCTCTTTTAAAATGTACATACACACTATTACTGTGGATGAAGAGAATTTTTGTTTTAGGGTATGCTCCTGTAATAGCATAGGTACTCACAAACCGGTAAGTGTGGCCAGGCCTGTTATTTACTACTGAACCTTATTTTCTAGGCTAAGAATGGATGGGTTGTTAAGAGTTTCTTTTTTGGTTTTTGTTTGTTTCTTGGGGGTTGAACAGGGTTGCTTGGTTCTAGTTAATGCTTCTGCGTAGAGAGGTAAGGTTCTTCTCTGCCTGGGTTTTACACTTTTAGTTATGACCTCTCTCCTGGTGTGACATGGAACAGCAGTGCTCTAAGTGACATTTCTACTATCCCATTCCTTAATCTACCCTTTTGGACCTTTACATACAGACAGATGTTTCTGGTTGAATCCTTGTTACCACTTTAGGCCATTCCAGCCTTCTATATGCTTTTCTGGTTGGCATTATTATAATTTTTAAAAAATACTGCTTTCCATCCCTTCTTCCCCCACCTCTCTTTCTTTTATTCTAAAAACAAGTCACAAGTTTTCTTTAAGGATACAGCAGAGCCATCCTGAATACCCTGACATCTAAACTGGGAAATTCCCTTTCTTTGATGGGAATTTTTTTTTTTTTTTTAAACCTGGTATACTTTTCAGACCTTAGCATGGCACAAGAACACCACAGTGGCACGTTATTCTTCATGTTCTTTTTTTCCCAAAGGACTGGATATTCCAAAATAGCATCTTATTAAGACTGACTTTACTGTTTACCTTTTTGCTAGATTGGTCCGCATGGTAGGGTTACTTCTTTTGCTCTCATTCGAAGTATTACTAAAGGTACCATAACATGTTATTTTACTACCTTTGTGACCAGTACTGTTTATTTGGAAATAAGGAGGCTAGAGGTCCGTGGTACTTAGCTTGGTCAGGTTATTTATTTATTAATTTTTTTCATGGCATTTCAGGAGGCTGTATAGGTGAGGTGGTATGGGGCTGAGTCATATGTCACCCCGTGGAAAAACAACCCGTAGCCGGCTAATCCATTTCTTTCTTATTCTTGGATATTCAGCTGGACAGGCCAGTCTTCGCAGTAAGCTGCCACATTTGACGTTCGGTTTTGTTTTGAAGCGTGAGTACTTGGTTGGAAGCAGAACTGCTTTATGGGCTTGTAACCTCTGCCGTCTTAACTGCGCCCCCTTGAAATTCTTAAATTTTTGAACAAGGGAACCCTCTTCTTTCCTTTTACACTGGGATCCACAGATTACGTAGCTTATCCTGGTTAGAGTCTTAATCGTTTGATAATGTTTTTAGCTGCCAATAATGCTTCTTAATGCTAATATATTAAAGAACTGTTTGAAGGCCTTATGCACTGGTGATGCCACACCCAACTCTTGAATTAACTCTAGAGAGGACATCATACATCATACACACAGAATGTTCACTTGGTTTGGCCAGTTTCATTTTATAGATCTGTGGAAGTCTTCACTGGTTCTGGTTACTCACAGAACCCACATGTTGTGTACTTTAATGCCAAACTTACTGTTTTTTATGTTTCTAATTTGGGAAGAACATTTAAGTTCTATTTGATTTTAGAGACTAATTGGTTTGCAATCTTTGTTGATTTTTCTTTTTGATTTTAAGTAATATAAATCTGCTAAGCAGAAATAGAAGGTGCTTAAGCTTGGAAGGCTTTGTGTATTAAAAAATACACATTTTATTACGGTTTAACTAGCATTGGTAACTTTTGGAATCTGAACTAACAATAGGAATTAGTATAGTAAAACCTGTGGTGGTTTTACGGAATATGTAGGAAATTTTTCACTAACCAGAAATAAACAGATTTGGCTTTCAGCATGCATGAGCCTATCATAATTTTAATTTTAGTAAGATCACAGGAGAATATTTTTTAAGAGAATATGGCTTGATATGTCTCTATCCTTGTATTTTGTATAAAGCAGAAGGTGACTTTTTTGTAACATGCAGAAGGTGCATTCCTATACACATCTTACCCTTCCCCTTTAATACCAGTACTACCTATCCAGAGGTTGGGCTACATTAAAATGTTTACTTGTAGGGGTGTCTGGGTAGGGCTCAGTTGTTAAGCAGCTGCCTTTGGCTCAGGTCGTGATCCCAGAGTCCTGGGATCGAGCCCAGAGTTGGGCTCCTTGCTCAGCAGGGAGCCTGCTTCTCCCTCTCACTCTCTCTCACTCTCTCTGTGTCAAATAAATAAATAAAATCTTTAAAAAAAAATCTACTTCTGGTAAAGGTATGATTTTTCTCGGAGTTATGGGTTAGGTTTTGAAGGCATCAATTTCACTGATACTCTTAAGTGTATATTTCCCCTTTGAGAGTTGCTGAATAGTTTTGAGTGATGACATACAGGTTTTCCTTTTAATAAGTCTTCATACAGAGAAGGATGATTGCTTTGGGAAGGAGTGGGATAGGTAAAATAACTAAGGTCCTAGGAATATGTGGCAGGAGATTGAAACTAAACCAATTTGGACGTTGCCTTAAAAATTGCAAGTAACTTTTTTTCTTTTTTAAAACTTGCACGTTTGTAGTACTTGTGTGTTATTTCCATATCTGATTTCCACTCTCTTGGTTTGACTGAAAATGTATGGCAAGTAAGGTTTGACAGGCAAGAACCCCATTCCTACTTTCAGAGATTTATTTATTTGGAAAATGAGAGCTTTTCTTTATTAAGATTATTTATTATGAGACAGTAAAATGATAGTTTTTGTTTTGTTTTGTTTTAACATGTTGAAGGTTTTGCTTTAGATAAGTTTTGAACTCCTAAGTTGAGTATCTGTATATTTTTTCCTAGTCTAATCTAATGGTAATAGATTCATACCAGCCTTTTCCCTTGCTTTAAAAGGAGTCAGTCTCATAAAAAAGAAATTTACATTCTACATGACTAGCTTTTCTTTTCCTACAGAATTTTTGTTGTTGTAGGCTGTTCATTACTGGAGATGATTTTAGCAATTTTAGAGGCTGTATTAATAGACTGTCATCAAAATCCATATTTTCATAAATATCAAGCAGATTACCTTTTTAGGACAGGTTTTTTATTTTATTTCATTTTGCTTTTAGTTAGCAGTGGTCAAACTCACTTCAAGCTTTATTAGACATTTTCTTGACTAGTTTTATTTCTTCGAGAGAATAGGGATGCTTAACTTTCCTGTATCTTTGTTACGGAATTCCTGTAAAATTGACATTTCTTGTTAGTATTGAGTTCTGAAGAAAGCTGTGAGCCCTTTCTACCTAGAGAAATGTATATACACCGAAATTGCCATACAGTTTTTACCGTCTAGCCTTCAGGATTCAAGAGGCTTAAAATAAGGTTTCCGTTTGGGAAATAGGACCTCTCGAGTATTAGAGTTGTCCTCTATTCTGGTAAGGGGGGGAAGCTCTTCGGATCAGTGCCCGTCAGCTATGGCCTTAGCAATGTGGGCTCTTCATTGAAGGCAAATTCTAAGCTTCCTTGTCTCCGCATAGTTTGTTTTAAAATCCATTCTGATTTTGTAAACAAATATTACACATGTAAGGTCTTGTGGTGAGCACAGTGCTGCCAGTTTAGCTACCGAGTTGTTTTGCCTCAGTAGGTTTTGTCACTTAAGTTGAAATTCTTAATTTAGCAGAGCCAGGTGGAATATGCTATAGGCTGGAAGCTTGAAGTTTCCGTTGTCTGGTCTAGGGCTCCATTACTTATGTCCTTGGTTTCTTAACCTTTTTGAGTATAAAAGCTTACCCTCCACAACTCAAGGACGAGGTGATGATGAGCATACCGAAGTATGAGATTTTTTTGGCAGTAGATTGACAACGTTTACTGAATTGGAAAGGTGGTAATCAGTGGTTCCCACTGATTAGTTTTATATATTTGGCCTTCAGTGCGTTATTATTAACCACAATTTTAAGTGATTCTTTATAATGTATCATGATATAATGCATATTTCTGCCTTGGAGAAAGAAGATCCCCATACTGCCGGGAGGTTTTGAGAGAATTGTGTCTTTGAGCATTTCGGTATGGAAATAGGTATAAATATATCTATGATGATGGGATTTGGAAGGGAAGTTTAAAATGCATTTTTTTTTCTGGAAAATATAAATAATGTTAAAAAATTACATGTGAAATTATGAGAATTTAGCCAGCTAACATTCCAGGAATATAAATGTTTCAATTTAAATATCCCATCTTTTTTTCAATGAGAAATCAGATTTTTAAATTTAAGCATTTAAATTAAAATAATCAGTCCGTATTTTTCTGATTTGAATTTTGTTTAATCTCTTATCAAGGGATCTATTCCTCTACATCACAAAATGGAGTTTACATAGAAACACATTTTTTTCCCTGCTTGTTTCAATACCCTCTTACCAGCCTAAGTGAAAAGTCATTGATGGATGCCCTGTCAAGTAAGTTATTGGAAATTGTTCACTTGTTCAGTTTTTAAAGGATGTTTAACACTTTTTTATTCTTTGGGCATCGTGTGTGTATCAGAAGTACATGAGGTATTTCTCAAAGCAAATAAATCACTGCGTATTTGAAAATAAATTCAGCGAATTGGGTAAGGTTAGGAAAATATTCCTTGAACTGACTGTGCTTGATCTTGAGTTTACTCTGAGCTACTTTTGAAAGTCCGTTTTTAAAAATCTCCCTGATTCCGCTTCTCTGCTGGAGGCCCCTCTGGTGATGTGAGGATCCCCCACCATTACTGCAGAGCTAGCTGGGCTGTACTACGTATACAGAGTTTATTACAGAGTGAGCAAGTTTTTATAACCTATTCACAGGTAAGGTCTGTTTCCCAGTGGGTTTACTCAACACTGCTTTCTTTCCCTGAGGTGCTACTTACTGGTTGCTGGCTTATTTTGTTTAAAGCCCCTGGGGCCCTTTGTGGCCCATGGCTGTGAATGACTCATGGACGTTTCCCAAATACTAGGTCATCAGTGCTTTTGACTTTCAACATTCCCCACCATTGTTTCTGCAAGGAACCTGATCTACCCAAAGCCTTCCTCTCTTCTCTTTGACATGTCTGTGCTAGCCCTCTGTCCCCTAGTCACCTGTCTTGCTTCTGAGCCCTGTGGTAGTTCTAACTCTAGCCTGGCAATTCTGGGTCAGGAGCAGCCTAGTCACTTGTCTCTTTATTTTTTTCATTTGGCTTGTACCTTTCCATGGGCTCTTAAGCATTTTATTACAGTTTACTCATTGAAGAATATCTTCTGTGACCAAGTGAATTGATGCTATTAGAGGACAAAAAGGAGAAATGGGTATCCATGGACAGTTTCTTCTATCTGTCCCAAATGATGGCTGGAGGTTGCCTATGGTATGTATTTGTTTCAGTTGGCTTAATCCCCCCACCCCACCCCAAATAATTTCTTTGAAAGCAAGCAAGCATGTGTGTATGGTAGGGGCAGAGGGATAGGAGAGAATCTCCAGCTGACTCTGTGCTGAGCATAGAGCCTGACATGGGTCTGATCCCACAACCCTGAGATCATGACCCCCGCCGAAACCAAGTCAGATGACCAAATGACTGAGCCACCCAGGTGCCACTGACCTAAAACACTTTTTTTTTTTTTAAAGTAGTAAACAACATGTGTTGGAAAGGATATGGAGAAGGGAGATCCCTCTTACACTGTTGGTGGGAATGCAAGTTGGTGCAGCCACTTTGGAAAACAGTGTGGAGATTCCTTACGAAATTAAATATAGAGCTACCCTATGATCCTGCAATTGCACTACTGGGTATTTACCCCGAAGATCAGATGTAGTGAAAAGAAGGGCCATCTGTACCCCAGTGTTCATAGCAACAATGGCCACAGTCGCCAAACTGTGGAAAGAGCCCAGATGCCCTTCAACGGATGAATGGATAAAGAAGATATGGTCCATATATGCTATGGAGTATTATGCCTTCATCATAAAGGACGAATACCCAACTTTTGTATCAACATGGTTGGGACTGGAAGAGATTATGCTGAGTGAAATAAGTCAGGCAGAGGGATCCAGTTATCATAGGGTTTCACTTATTTGTGGGGCATAAGAAATAACACGGAGGACACGGGGAGATGGAGAGGAAGAAGTGAGTTGGGGGAAATCGGAGGGGGAGACGAACCGTGAGAGACTCTAAGAAACAAACTGAGGGTTTTGGAGGGGAGGGGGGGTAGGGTTTGGGGGTTGGGTGAGCCTGGTGGTGGGTATTATGGAGGGCACGTATTGCATGGAGCACTGGGTGTGGTGCATAAACAATGAATTCTGGGACACTGAAAAGAAATAAAAAATAAATAAAAGGAGTTAAGTGTTGATTTAGATGCTGGGAAGTATCATTTAAAGATCTAGAACTGTATTTAATGTCTCTTGAAAAGTTGGTAGGGTAGAGTAACACAGGGCCAATATTTGTCAACTGCATCCTTTATATGGAGTATGATTTATTTCACTTCAGATTAAATTCCTGCCTGGCTTTTTTGGATATTTGAGCTATGACTTTGTGACAGTTCCTAAGGCTATGGAAATTAAAAATTTTCTCAGATATAAAGACAAAGGCAGGAGTGCTTAAGATTTCATTTTGATTGTGCTTGTCAATATTTGAATGATGTTAGACCACTGTGTATAAATTTAGATTTTGTGGACTCCTTTACCTCATTTGGAGAAGTCTCCTTAATCTCTGATCTAAAGAGATTTTCTCCTTCTTTTAGAAGATATAGTGGTTTATCTTACCCTTCCCCCCCCCTTCCCAGGATTTTAGACCTGCCCCTACTGGGAGTGGGAATTTCTTCCTGCTGGTCATCTGCTTGTATTTGTTCACATGCTTTGTGGTCAGCAGAAGTTGCTTGGGTGCTGTGAAAACTAATAGGATGTTATGAACTGTTTAAAAGAGGCCTGTGGCCCACCTGCTAACTACATTGCTGATGGTGTCAGCTTAGAAGAGACATTTTCCCTTTAGATTGCTGTAAAAAAAAAAAAGAGCTGATATGAGCAGTTACCAGGTGTGAGGTTTATGTATGTTGTCTCTCCTCTTCCTCCTGTTATATTTTTTTTTTTTTCAGCCTTCAGCCTTTTCTGTGCTTCTCTAGAAACAGCAGGTCAGCTTCAGCAAAGGTTTCTCCCATGTGTGCAGTAGAGCAAGTTGACGCACCAGCGGAAGTAGAAAGAGGTTCCACATAATCATGTTTGGACCAGTGCTGTAATTTAATTTTTTTTAACTTTTTTTTTTTTTAAGCTTTTATTTTTTCATTTGACAGAGAGAGTAAGAGAGAGCATAAGGCAGGGCAGTGGGGAGAGAGAGGGAGCAGACTCCCTGCTGATCAGGGAGCCTGGTGTGGAACTCCATCCCAGGACCCTGGAATCATGACTTGAGTTGAAGGCAGACGCCCAACCATCTGAGCCACCCCGGAGCCCCTAATTTTTTTTTTTTTTTTAACAATAAGGAAGTTGGATATTCTTAATCTGCTCCTGAGCATAATAGCACAATTTGAGTAGCAGAGAGCAACTTTGGTGTGTGTTCATGTCTAGTGAGATGAATGCAGTTGAATGGTAAGTAGGTAGAAAATGTCAGTGTAGAGCCTTCCTTTTGGTGACTTGACACACTTATATTTCTAATTAACTTTTTTTTTTTTTTTAAAGATTTTATTTATTTATTTGACAGAGAGAGACACAGTGAGAGAGGGAACACAAGCAGGGGGAGTGGGAGACGGAGAAGGATGCTCTTTGCCTAGCAGAGAGCCCAGTGTGGGGCTCGATCCCAGGATGGGATCATAACCTGAGCTGAAGGCAGATGTTTAACGACTGAGCCACCCAGGTGCCCCTCTAGTTTAACTTTTTGTTCAGACTGGCAAACAGATAAGAAGATCTGTTTGATCAACCTGGCACTGATGTAGTGTGTGAGGACGGAACAATGCCTGTAAAGCCCCGTTCTCCTGGCAGCCACTTGAGGTAGGCCAGTCATAATGAGGAATTAGAATATGGCCTTCTATTGAACATCTTAGCAAAACCTTTCTGAATAGTAATAGGAGCGTAATGCTGGCAGTTTAAAAGTTGGTGCAGTCTCCAGCCCATCCACTTTTCTTCCCCCTATACTTGGGATGTGAGTAAAAGTATATGCTAATTTTAAAAACCTGATTTTGGATTAACTATGTATATAGTTCTGAAAAAATTATAGGTATATTCTGAACTTTCTCAGAAAAGTTCTTTTTTTTTTTTTTTTTTTTTTTTTTTTATGTTTGGTGGGAGAGGGGGGAGATGTGCATGCACACCAGCAAGTGAGTGAGCATGGGCTGTGAGAGGGGCAAATGAAGATGGAGGAGCAGATTCCCCCCTGAGCACTGAGCACAACTGGGGCTCAATCCCAGGAACCTGGGATCATGACCTGAGCTGAAGGCAGATGCTTAATTGACTGAGCCTCCAGGCAACCAACCCTCTGAACTTGTTTCTGAGAGGCACTTAAAAAGAACTCTTGGGGGATGCCTGGGTGCCTGGGCGGCTCAGTGGGTTAAGCCTCTGCCTTCAGCTCAGGTCATGATCTCAGGGTCCTGGGATTGAGCCCCACATCAGGCTCTCTGCTCAGCAGGGAGCCTGCTTCCCCTTCTCTCTCTGCCTGACTCTCTGCCTATTTGTGATCTCTCTCTCTGTCAAATAAATAAATAAAATTAAAAAAAACCAACCCCCCCAAAAAGAACCTCTTGGTATCAAGGCTACCAGTCCTCTTCCTTGATTATATGATTCTTTTAGATGAATATGTTACTTATTTTAATATACCCTGGATCATCTGGTTGAAGGGGCTTCTAGGGTGTCTTCATTGTTGATTTGGTTGAGGAATTGAGAATTGAAAAAAAAGTTTTATCTCCCTAAAGGTTACAAATCATTGTGATGGAGCTACTTCTGTACCTTAAGAAAGGCTTTGTTATAGGTGGCTGTGATTAACTTGGCATATAGATCTTATCCAAATTCATTTAAAGTTGTCTTTTTTTTTTTTTTTAAGTTAAAGGATTTTAAAGGTTTTATTTTATTTTTTATTTATTTGACAGAGAGATCATAAGCAGGCAGAGAGGCAGGCAGAGAGAGAGAGAGGAGGAAGCAGGCTCCCTGCTGAGCAGAGAGCCCGATGCGGGACTCGATCCCAGGACCCTGAGATCATGACCTGAGCAGAAGGCAGCGGCTTAACCCACTGAGCCACCCAGGCGCCCTTTTAGTTAAAGGATTTTAAAAAGTTTTCACGTTTTCGGTATTGGGACTGTGCTCAGAAGCCAGGAAGATTGTATAGTGTTTATTATTTTGTCACACATTATTACTAAGTGCTGGATACTGAGAGAGCTCTAGAGAAGGTTTATAAAGCATCCTTGTTCTCCTGTTTGGTCTGTTTGCTTAAGGAGATGAGATAGAAAACAATTTAAAAGATTGCCTCCCCTCCCCCACCCTGCAGTTTAAAAGTGTTTGAGGGACTGAGAAAAGGGACCCATCTCTGTAATCTGCTTTAGGGATATGGCCAGGTTGCTGCTTATTGCTTTGGGGATAGGAAGTGTGTAGCTTTTCTTGGTCTGTTCTGTTTGTATATTTATTTACTTAGTTTTGGGGTCTCTCTCTTCGCACTTCTTCCCATGTCAGTTTCGTTTCTTTTGATTCTCTATTGTGGTAATGACTATTTCCTGGTTTGCCAGGAGCCCAGTCACTGGTGAAGAATATTTATGCACCGCAAAACCTGCCAAGTTGTAAGTTGCGACTGGACAGAGATGCTGCTGTGACTGTCTTAATTCCGCTGTTGTCCCAGAGGAACAATCCCAGACAATTTGGCAGTGTATTGGGTGGGGGCACCAAAGAGCTGCCTGCATTTAGTTGCTGACAGACCTATTAGGACAGAAAAACAGTAATTGAAGGTGGTGCACCACCCAAAATGATGGAACCAGGAGATGAGAGCATTTCCTCCAGTAACAGTGATGGTGTCCAACATATCTGTTCTTCCAGAACCTTACCACAGCTCCCTGGGGATATTCAGTTTATTTTTAATTTTTAAAAATTTTTAAAAAGATTATTTATTTATTTATTTGACAGCGATCACAAGTAGACAGAGAAATAGGCAGAGTCTAGAGAGGAGGAAGCAGCCTCCCTGCTGAGCAGCTTGATCCCAGAACCCTGGGATCATGACCTGAGCTGAAAGCAGAGGCTTTAACCCACTGAGCCACCCAGGCACCCCGGATATTCAGTTTATAGATGAGGAAAATGAGGCTCAGAGGTTAGGTGGTTTGCCTAAGGATTCCACCTCCCCAGTGGGGAAGTGGAACCTAGGTCTGTGACTCTTAGACAGTACCTTTTCCATGAACTCCCAAAATGTTTTTTTTTCTACCTTTCAGAGTTCTGCTGGTTGTAGTTTAAGATGCCCGTGGCCAGAGAGTCAGATCCAAGAGGCAGCTCAGTGACTGTTTCTCATCTCTAGGCTCTTTTGTGTTCAGTTCTTCAGTGGTGGAGCTGTTATTACTGTTTTTTGTTTTAAAAGCTTCATTCTGGTCCCTGTAGCACTTGCAGTAAAATGCCTACTACTTGTTTCCTCAGAGCTAGGATTCTGACCTTGCATTATTTCAGGTCCATGGCTAGGTGACTTTTGGGAGGATTCCATCACAGGCTGCTGTCTTCCTGATGCCAGCTGGCAGTCTTGACTTGGAGGATTACTTTTTGGAGGCATATGAAGTATGGATTGGTTATTTTCTATAAGCAAGGGAATGAAGACACTGTCTCCAGCTTATTTTTGGATTTTGCTAAATTCAGGAAAAAAGATTGAAATACTGTATGTTCTATTCCCAGTGAAAGTGACATTCATTTAACCCCGGCTCACTGTAGTAGAGAATCTATAGGGGCTGTTCCTTAAACTTATTAAGTTTCTGAAACTAGTATTTTCCAAATCTGGTGGGCTTTTCAAAACACCACTATTTTTGTTCTCAGAAAAACAGTTGCAGGTCAGGTGTTCAATAGGATGTATGATGTCCAAACCTAAATCAAGAAAATATCTACCCAGTAAAGATTGTTCTTGATCCTCCTTGTTTCTCCAACTTGTCAGAAAAAGGGATTTTTTTTTGTTTGTTTTACTTTATCTCTTTCATTATGTGTGTTCCTTGTTTGTAGCAGGAACTTAGGAAAAATTTGTTTAATTCACTTGAATTCAGAGTTTGGAATAGAGAAGATAATTTACGATATAAGTAACTTACTGTCATTTGAGAAAATTTTATTTGAATCTCTAGGTAAGCCACAAACAATAGGTGATCTTATTAAAATTTTAATTACTACAGGAAAATACTAGTAAAAACTTGCTTTAACAAAAGCCATATTTCTTCAGGTCTTAGGTGTAAAAATTTTTTACGTTGTTTTTGAGTCTCCTAAATATGTCTGCTTAATGAAGTGATTATTTCTCTCAAAGCTGTGAGGTTAGTGGTACATCTTTCTACGATGTCTTAGAATTGAGAAGCTGAAGTAAGCTCCACGTGAACATGTTCTTCGGTGTCTTATTCCCTGTATGTATTTTACTCCTTGTAGATTATAAGTATCTGTGTTCTGTGAAGCTGGTGTAGGCTTAAAACAATAAAATAATCAAATTGTCTCTACGTTACAAGCAGGTGTCTCTGGTAGAAAACTGGCTTAAACAGGCAGTAGACACAGCAAAGAGTAGAAAGTGCAGTCCTGCCAAGAATGTTCTTTACTGTTATAATTTACGGCATCACAAGATGAAACAAACTAGGACAGGTCTTCAGAATTCCAAGCCGAATAGCTTTTTCACATCATTTTAACTTACAGGACACTACAGTCTTAACCTATGACTTTGATGAATGTGTACCACTTCTCTTAATTTTTTTGTTTGTTTGTTTTGTTTTTCTCTTAAGTTGGCCTAGACTACAAAGATTTTTTTTTTTAAAGATTTTATTTATTTATTTGACAGAGAGAGATCACAAGTAGGCAGAGAGGCAGGCAGATAGAGAGAGGAGGAAGCAGGCTCCCTGCTGAGCAGAGAGCCCGATGTGGGACCCCATCCCCCTCCTTTAACACAGGTTAAAGTTCTAGAAGTACCCTGAGATCATGACCTGAGCGGAAGGCAGTGGCTTAACCCACTGAGCCACCCAGGCGCCCCTAGACTACAAAGATTTTGAGTAAAATGTTTTCTATAGTTGCCCAGTTCTCTAAGAAATTCAGAAACCTATAGAGATCCAGGGACTTGTTGTCAAGTCTTGCGTGTCCTATTTTATTTATTTTCCCTAAGGAGTTTTGTGGCGATTTCTCCATAGGAGTTTTTCATCATCCTTTCTTTTCTCTTCTCCATTCTCCACAATTGTTTCCTGTGTTATGGTCTTAAATGAAGCAAATTTGGTGATGGCTTATTAAATAGCCCGTGAATATTTGAAAATGTTCACTCTGTATTTTTTGGCAAAATCTAGTTTTTATTAGTGGCTTCTTAAATCTTGAAACTTTTCTCTAGACCTGCACTTTTATAGAATTTACATTTTTGTAATTGTATTTTGCCTAGCCTCTTGATCTTAAAGGTGTTTTGCTGTTTTCAATTGCTTACCCATTCACTTTTTTGAATGTTCATCAACCTTTTCTACCCTGCAGTAGTTTAAAAACAATTATTTTTCCAGCCTCCATATATGAACATTTATTGGTTTCTATGGAAAAGTTCATTTATTTAGTAAGTGTTTGTATACATACTATTCATCACCCACTCTTACATATTGAGGTATGGTGGTGAAGATGATATAGTCCTTGCTGATATGAAACTTAGCGTTTGTTCAAGGGGACACAGGTTAAAGTTCTAGAAGTTATTGTTGTAACTCTATTTGTTCTATGAAGGAAAAGTCTCTGGGGCTCCTAACTTAGTGCGAAGCAGTCAGGGAAATTCATTTTTCATTTTTATCTTTACTCCTGTCTACCCTCTCCTTGTGTTACACAAAGGTAGGGTTTTTAGTTTTTAATTTTTAAACATTAGTATTTAGATAAGGTTTTTAAAGTTGAATCCTCTTTTCCCTGATAGATTCATGGTGAACTTTGGATCCTGAATCTGAACCCTTCTGCCTCACTTGTATTCCACTATAGATCTGGCAATTTTTTTTTTTTTTTTTTACAGCTGAGAAACAAATTTTAATGTTCTTTTTAGAACAAAAATAATTAGGCAGCTTTCACACCAAAAATATACCAGGAATGCCAGCTCCAGCAGTGAGGTCTGCATTGTCTCCATCCTTTATTCTCCTCACTCATGACTTTGAAAAAAATTCTCTGATTTTTGACGTATAATTTATCAGCTTTTTTTTGGTAGTGTGTTTCCAGTATATTGATTGAGGTGGTAAAAACTAGAGAAGAATGTCTCTTAAGCTTTTTGCTTGCCTTAAAGTACTATACCAATTAAAAATTCTAGCTTGTCATTGATTTGTTCAGTTTATGAATAAACTTTTATAGAATCCTTCTCTGCCAGATCTTGAACCTCTCCCCAATTCTTCATAATACTGTTCCTTCTTATATTCATTTATATTTAAACGAGAAACAAATACCATAATAATTTGGAATTGTCTTTAAAACATTTGTTGGGGTGACAGAGGGTTAGGCAGTTGTCTTTAAGGTTTTTACAAAGAAATTTATTGAAAAACACTTTTGGAAATGACCCGAGTGGCTTTTGGGCAGTCCCTTAATCCTAAAGGGCTCCGTATATTTGTAAGAGATTAGTCAAGTCTGGGAGATTTCTTTAAATCCTCACAAAAAGACAAGGAAGGAAAAGAGAAAATGAAGAGGAAGTAGATTATTCATGTGTCTTAGTTTCCTCATCCACACACAGATGATCAGAACAGTACAGAACACGTACATGTAAAATACATGGTATTATAAAATAGTATCTTACATGCTTATTAACCTTATAAGAATATATTTTTAACTCCTTAGTCCTCAGAGGTGGACTCTGATGGCCAAAACAACTGTTTCTGCTTTACTATTACGTGGTTTTTTGGGAAGGCAATTGAAACTTTGAATCCCTGATAGTTGATATCTTATAGAATTCAGTGATTTGGCTCCTACAACTTTTTTTTCTTGTTGAATCTTATTTTATCAAAGCTTTTAGATTTTAGTCCCTTCTTCTGTAGAACGAAGACATTGAAAATACACAGTAGCCTCCATTCTTGACTGAGGGAACTTGGGAGAGAAGTAAAACTAGTTTTAGTTTGGGAGAGGAGAATTCGAATGCTTTTTCTGGTATTATTCCGAGAGAGTTAAGGGAAGGGGTTTGGGGTGAGAACTCCCCCACTGCCTGGTCTGTTCTTAATGGCTCCTTCAATTAGTTTACACACACACACACACACACACACACACACCCCAAGTTTGTACTTTTGGGATACTTCTTAAATGTTTTCAAGTACATTGGCAGTTCCTTGATGTCAGTGATCCTGTCTTGCAGCTGTATTCCTTGGCTGTAGTAGGTCCTATTTTATTAATATCAAAATTAAAATTATGGAATTATACATGCTCAAGGTAAACACTGTATATGAGATTGTGTGTGTGTGTGTGTGTGTGTGTTTTAAAGATTTTATTTGACAGAGAGCGAGAGAGATACAGCAAGAGAAGGAACAAAAGCAGGCTTCCCACTGATCAGGGCGCCCAATGCTGGGGCTCGATTGCAGGATCCTGGGATCATGACTTGAGCTGAAGGCAGATGCTTAATGACTGAGCCACCCAGGTGCCGTGTGTGTGTGTGTTTTAATGGTATACTCTGCGTAGGTACCCTGACTTCTGTGAAGGTGCCATGTATAATATACATACTTTACCACCTGGAATTAATAAAAATTTCTAATGTTTTAAACTGAGTGTTTTGGTGTTTTTAAGTGGATATTATATATTACTATATAATAGCAATTAAGTGCTAGATAATAGATAATTATTATTTTAAGGTGACTTCTGTATAAACGGTGCTTTTCCTCTTCATCCATCCCCAGGATTAATTAAGATTTCGCTGTATCTATTTTCAGTCTCCTAGCTGGTGACTTTAATAATTTCCTTGGACCACACAGGGAAAGGTCTAGGGTGTTGCTTCTTTAACCACTCTGGCTAGGTGGAGATTGTGCCTTCCACATGTATTTATGACCTGTTTTATACAGCTTCAAAGCATGCTATATTAAAAAGCTGTCACTGCTTCAGGACTGGACTGAGAGGCTGTGTTTGCCAGGATTAAGGAGAGCAGGCCTTAGGGATGACCACTGGGCCAATCATTTAATAGTGTGAAACCTCCTCTGGCTCTTGGAAGAATGGCTGCTTTCTGCTCAACACTGAGTCTTTCTGGAAGCAGACGTAGAAGTGGAGTGTAAGGTGGATGCTCTCACGGTGGAAGGCTAACCACACAGGAAGGGTTATTGCCCTGGATACTCCTGTGGTACACCTTGGCCCCCACTCACATGCACACCAACCCCAGGGTTCTGCAGCAGCTCCATCTGGTATGCTTTGACATAAAACTGTTTGTTCTAAAGCAACTCATTTTAAAGCTGCAATATGTTAAATGGGCCGCCCTTCGTTGAAGGCCTTGGTGTGTTGGCAGTTTATCAGCAGCAGGGTTGTGAACCTGTCACTTCTTGCTAATGAAGGCTTTTATTTAGCTTAACAAGTCCTATCTTCTGTTATCATCCATTTTTTTTCAGATGGTAAACTTGAAAGGGATGTTTGTGGCTTTTTTATCAATTAGTAGCCATCAGGTTGCTTTGGTCCTTGCTTGTGATAGCCATTTCGCTATGTTTCTTCTATTGAGACTCAGCTTGCCCTAAACAAGGAAAGCCCTCAAATGATTAGAGTAATCCTTTGTTTGTTTGTTTCTTGTTTTTGGAATGGTTTTTTATCTTTCCTCTCAGATAGCCATTTCTTCCAGTTTCCATTTCAGTTCCATTTTTAAGTTCCTAGCAGGGGTTTCATAAGAGCTTTCCTCGTGTGCAGCAGTTAGACCTCCCAGCACTTGTTTGTTTAGTCTGGGCAGCACAAGAGAAGAAGGATTTTGTCTTGGTATTTAATGTGTGTTTCTTATATATAGAAAATTCAAGATTGCCAGAGAATGTTAGAGCTGGAGGGGCCCTTATGCACAATACCAACCCATACCCTGTTTTTGTACAGGTGGGGCTAATGCTTAAGGTGTGTTGCTTAATATCTTAGGAATAGTGACAGTGGTTGGAGGTTCTGGACCCATGGCTGATTCTTGGCTTTTCTTTCCTTCTCCCAATCCCTTTTCCTCTACACTGCTGCATTTTTTTCGGTTTCATTTTTAAAATGCAGGCGATGCCGTAGAGGGATTACAAATTGATAAGTTTTTAGAGGGCTTTTTGGCAGCAATTAGTATAATTAACAATGCAAATAGACTGTGAACCAGCAATTACTATCTTTAAATTTATATTTTTGCCCTCTTGTATAAGTTATTTGTTGCAAGCATTGTTTGAAATCACAAAACCCTGGAATGTTTATCAGTAGGGAATTGGTTAAATTAAAACAATTGGTTAATTAAATAACAGGTCTCTGTTACAGTCATCTATAAAGAAAGAATTCTCTGTGTGTTGATATTTAAGTATAACAAGTAAGGTGCACAGAAAGGTCTATCTCTGTGTATGTTGTAGGGTATTTGCTTTCCTCATCTGTATTGGTATACATTTGTCTTCATTTTGACAGTGTTCAGAGTGCTGATGAAACTCTTAATCTCTGGGGTGTGGGTTGGAAGAATTACCAAGACTTCTCTCTTTCATTTTATATGGTTTATCAGTTATGATCTTTTTGCATCAGCCATATATTTTTTAATTTGGAAAAAATATTATTGACACATAATTACTAATTCAAGAGATAGCCCCCTTTGTATTTTTCAGAGCATTTTAATAAATTTTTAACATCTGCTTCTAAACTGTTCAGTAGTGTTTGGTGCTTATATTGTGCCAGGACTCTGGGAGTTCAGAAATAGGAGGATATGGATGCTGTCCTCCAATTGTTTAAGTCTGGCTGACAGCCCACAGGCAGGACACGTGACGTGCTGAATATGGGAGTTTGGGTTTCGTGAGCGCTGCTGCCATAGTTGGGAAGGTAGATAAATGTGAGTGGCACTTGAAGGGAGATTTTATATAGGACAGGGAGACTTTTTTCCTAGGTGAAGAAAGGGGAGATTACGTATGATGTACTCCTAGCATATTGAGAAAATCTTTTTTTGACTGTTGGAGGATGGTTGGGTTTTCTAAAGGGTCCCGAAACCCAGGCCAAAATGTTTCCATTTGTATGGTGAAGGGCATTGTGAGACTTTCCTAGTAAGGGGTGGTAGAGAGAAGCCTTGAGAGAAATCAGACTTGAGAGAAATCAGACAATTTTGTAGGATTGACTTGGTGTGAGGAAAGCTGAAGTAAAGGACAGGGGCCAACAGGGCAGAAGCAGGAGGAAAACAGAAGATGGTTTTCTGCCTATTATGGAATTGACTAAATGAAAAACCACTTCTTGGCATCCTGGGTACTTTTTTTAGGAGATCTTTGTAGCCTTCAGAAGCACTTTCTAAACCAGTCTAAGTAGGCAACGCTTAACATCATTTATGCTGCTTTATAAAGTGTCTTTCCTGAGAACTGAAATAGGTAAATTCATGGCTTTCATATTGTGGGTTTTTTTGATTTGTTTTTTATTTATTTGACAGAGAGAGAGATCACAAGTAGGCAGAGAGGCAGGCAGAGAGAGAGAGGAAGAAGCAGGCTTCCTTGAGCAGAGAGCCTGATGTAGGGCTTGATCCCAGGACCCTGAGATCATGACTTGAGCTGAAGGCAGAGGCTTAACCCACTGAGCCACCCAGGTGCCCCTCATATTGTGGGTTTATAAAAATTTCCTATCAAATGCAGTTGACGTGATTAAAAAGTATTGGGCCCAAGAAGTAGTTTATGTCATCCTGGGGCCAGAGGATCATCCCTTTGAAGGTGGGAAGAGGAATAGGAAGCTTTTCTGGAGTTCATGCCTACGTGCTAAAGGAATTCACGATAAATTCCTTTAAAAAAAAAAAAAAAAGAAAGCTTACTTAGCAGTGAGTTAGACCAGTGTTTCTCAGAGTTTCTGGTCTTATTACTCCTTTTACAGACTAACTAAATTATTAGAACTCAAAAGACCTTTTGTTTGTTTAGGTTGTATCTGTCAATATTTGTTAGAAATTAAGTTGAGAAGTTTTAAAACTATCTTTTAGTTATAAACCTGACACATATTAACAAAAATAACCTTTTGAAGGGATGCCTGGATGGTGTACTCAATTGAACATCCGACTCTTGGTTTTTGGCTTGGATCTGATCTCTGTTGTGGGATTAAGCCCTGTGGGATCAAGCCCGGTACTGGGCTGCATGCTTCACGTGGAGTCCGCTTGTGATACTTTCTCTCCCTCTTCTTCCGCACTCATTCTCTCTCTCTCTCTCAAATAAATAAATCTTCAAATAATGTTTTAAAGGTGGAATATATATATATATATTTTATATTTATATATATATTTATACATATTTTTTTCTAAAAGAAAAATAGTGATGAGTAGCATGGTTTTACATTCTTTGGTCTCTTAATGCGTGGCTTAATAGAGGTGAGCTGTATTGTCGTATTGTACCAGATTGAATAAGAAGTAGATGCCATACATATATAACATTTGGAAAGCTCTATTGTACATTTATGAGAGAAGGAATAAGAAAAAGGTACTGTTGGGGTGCCTGAGGGGCTCAGTGGGTTGAGCCTCTGCCTTTGGCTCAGGTCATGATTTCAGGGTCCTGGGATGGAGCCCCACATCCGGCTCTTTGCTCAGCGGGGAACCTGCTCCCTCCCTCCCTCCCGCCTGCTTCTCTGCCTACTTGTGATTTCTCTATCAAATAAATAAATAAAAATCTTAAAAAAAAAAAAAAGAAGAAGAAAAAGGTACTATTTTTTTCCTCCTGGATTTATGAAAAGGTCTTAGGGCCCCTTAGGGTTCCCAGACCACAATTTGAGAACCACTGGGTTGTATTAACGACCTGCCTGGAAGAAATAGGGCAAGGCTCATTTGAGCCCTAAAAGACAATTTAGAATCTGTATTAGAGGGAGGAAGTAGACAGTCATCTTTCCAGGGGAAGTGTAAATTTAATAATAAAGGCGTGGAATCTGAGAATAATTTGAGATTTTGCTTGGACCGAAGACCTCGGTGTTGTGAAGTTTTAAAAACTTGTTCCAAGTCTTAGTTCTTATTTTCCTTATCTAAAAATTGAGGCCATGGACTGGTTGTCAGAAGTCCTTTGCAGTGCTATCATTTTATGATTTAGTCATGTGTTGTTTTTATTGTTGTTTTTATAGTGCTCTCAACACTTCTATAAATATGCACATACCCACACATCTACATAACTCACAGTTTGGAGCACTTTGGAAGGTCACATGAGCTAAAAATGCACCTTGGTGTAGTTCACCTAATGTACATTCCGTACATTGGAATCATTGTCCCAGTTTGTTTCCTAAATAGAAATTGACTAAATGGTACTGTGGGTGTATATAGAATCTTAACCTCTTTTGTCAGCTGTTGAACACACCTGCACTACATTTTTTAAACTTTCCACTGCATTTATTTCACTCTCCCCAACGCCCCCCACCCCCACCGCCCCCAAGTAGTCATAGGATTAGATGGGTAAGGAGGAGGATGGTAAGATGTCATCCAGACTACCACAGCCAGTCAGGGCTCTCCTTGTCCATTGATCCAGGTTGCTCTGTCTTTTGGGAGAAGAAAATGCCCCAAGAATACTTCCCCTCTTAAATTATAACATGGGGTTGTTGGTGGTGATGAGGTTTCCATTCATTTTTCTGTGTAGTGATTCTACATTTGTTGAATATTCTGATAGCACTAACTTCTTTTAAGTTTCAGATTTGCTTGTTTAGTCCTTTTCTGCATTTTTATTTGGATAGCAAATTCCTGAACATTATGTTGTCAGCTACTGAGAACTTCATACACCATATCTGATCAAGAAATATCCATACCAGTGGCATTTAGCATTCTTAAGGATATTGATTTCTATTTAAAACACATGTTCTTTATTAGGATACCTCTGCTGGGTGGTGGTTAGAATCCTGGTATTTTAGAGTTTGAGGTTGTAAGAAATTGACATCTCTGGAAACTCTAATGTCCTTGATGACAAAGATGACACTTTTATATTCTGATAGTTCCTTGTACACAGAATTTAATATAGAATGATAGTAAAACTTTTATTTCCTTTGAATACAAAATTCAATATTAAGAACATTAATCACTTTTTTATTTTGGAAATCACTTGTGGCTGTAAAAAATGAAATGTTTGATCTGAGAAAATTTCTGCCTAGTTTAAAAGAAATAAGGCAGCAGTCAGTTAAAAATAAATAAGCAAACACATAAATAAACAAATAAAATTTGAGCCTCTTTCCACTAATGCAGCTTTTATATTTCTTTCGGGCTTTTATATTTTATACTTTGAGGTGTCTCTCTCTGAGTAAGGGTATCTCTAAAGGCAAAGGGCTATTTTGAGATACAAAGTCTGCAGGGCAACCGCATCTGTGTTATACAGCTCCAGATTGAAATGGAAAGTAAAAATGGAAGGAAGGAAAGGTTGCTATACAGTTCACAATATTTAGGCTTGGAACTGGGTCCTGCTGTAAGGTTTGTTAGTATGTAATATGGTTTTGATCTGAAAAGCCCAAATGAGGTGCTCTTGTTTTGGAAGATTAGGAAGAAGAGGATGTTAATGCCAGTTTTCGTGTGGCTTGTGTTTAATAAATGAGGATGAGCTCTTCTGAGGAGATTTTAAAAAGCATATTCATTGTCCTTAAAGGCACCCATATTGAGAGAAGATAGATCTAAATTAGTATTTGAATAAGAATGTCAAACATCATATGCTTCCGCAAACTAAATTTTAAAATTTAGTTTTAAACTTTTACAGTAACTTATTTTAAATAAGTTGAGATTTTCTAATTTTGTAAGTTCATTTGCTGGGAGGGATTCCGTGCTGATTTCTGCAGGCAGAGAAAGCGGTACAGAATCTCAAGTGGCTTTCCATTGTCAAACTATGCAGACTACCAGTTAACATTAGTAAAGATTACATCCTTTGAGCAGCTCTTAAAATATCATTTTAGTTTTTTAAGAAAGCACGTGGGGCTGCGGTCCTCTTCACTTTCTTTGGATGAGAGGAGAGGCAGGGGGAGAGCTTGTACTAGAGGTTGTGCTAGAGGTTGACCTGTGTTGCTGAAGCAGGCGGCCCTTTGTTCTTTCTAGTTCAGCAGAGCTGCTCTCTGGCTCCACCATCAGTTGTGAAGTGGCCCCTAGGGAGCTGACAACCTGGTGACATCTGCCAGTGTTAAGTAAGTTGAGAGCAGAAACAGGAACTCTGTTCTGGTTGAGAACGTGGTTGTTACACAGGAGATGAGGAATTCAGGGTTCTTATTCAAGTCCCTCTGCCTCTCTAAGCCTTCCAGTTTCTGATCTACAGAATGAGAGTGACACCCATGACAAAAGGTTGATGGGAGTACTGTAGTAAACTCTCAGAAACAGTAGCTATTTTCTTATCTCTGTCCTGAATTGGAATTTTTTAGAAGACTGAAAATACTCCCTCATGTTAATGAGATTATTTTGGGAGAAATTATTTGACTTTAAGTCTCTGTTTCTACTATATTTAGAATTCTTTGACTCTTGCATAAAGATCACATCTGTCCTCTGAACCATAGAGCCATTGGACAAGTAAGTTAAAGGCAAGGGTTTGGGTTAGATTTGTGGGGAGGTGTCTCACAGTTTTTGGGAAAGGGAAGAGAATGCAACAGTGAAGAGCTTAGATTTCTCTTTTCAGTGATAAATAGAGCCCTTTCAGGATTTTCTAATTCTTTAATAGATTTCTTGCCCAATTGTGTGTCTCCTGTTCGGTGTATTAGGTCTGTAAAGAAGCTTAGTCTAGCCAGAAGGGACTTGGGTGTGGTAAGGCAATTACAGGCTCTCAGTAGATGATGCATTAATTAGTGATCTACATCCCTTTCAGACTAGGGTGTTGGCTGCTGGGAGTAGCAGGGGTTACTATTAAGTAAGCATCAGTCACTAAGAATTAATCTTATTTAGCTTGAAATAGGGATAGATATTGTAATTAGGTGTGCAGGCACAGGGACAGACTTGAAAATGTAGGCCCTCAAAAAAAATTATTTATTTTCCCCACCCTCACATTGTGGGGTGAAGGTAGAGTACAAAATCTTGTTTTGTACTGGGAAAGACTTGGGTCCTAGTGCCAGTTTGACCCTGAGTGTTTTAGGAAAGCTTGTCACTTCTCAGAGCCAGTGGTTTTTTATAACCAAAATGTGGGATGGGATGCAGGCGCAGGGTTGCTTTTCTCCTTTAGCAATCTGATTTGCTAATGTTAGAATCAGGGAAATGGCTGGATGCTGTTACTGATGACTTTGCTTTCTTGTCTAGAAGCAGTAGGTTAGAGTTAAGTACAACTTATATTTCGGGCTTTTTGTGGGCAGTTGTGTGGAGATGGAGGTGAACAAATTTAAATAAAAATGTGATGAGATTGTGTAAGGTTGTATTAGGGTCTTTACTTTCAGATTATGCCTGTCATAATTGGATAATAATTAGCACTTCAGAAGTCCATTATGGTAAAGGTTTAATAGTTCTGTTTTTCCTTTACATGACCACCACCTGGGAGAAAATTTTGTGTCAAGGAAGAAAATAATCAAGTTTTGGATTTAAGAACCTAATTGTTAAGTCTTGATTAAATGATGCCTATTAGGTTGTAATTATATCTATCCATAAAAAAGGAATGATAGCAGATTTCATTACAGGGTTTCCTAAAGCAGTCTTTTAAGATAATGAATTTTAATTACATACATGTGCCTGGGAACCATTTTAAGCCATTGCGAGGGGAAAAATGGACAAGGCATCTTGAAAAAGAAAAGTGTTCACCCAGCTTTGTAGCTTTTAGTTTGTGTTATGGAAGTATCAGAACAGAAAAAAAATCAGACTCCGCTTTCTTATCTCCCTCCCCTCCACACATAGACCTTTACAAAGGCACCTGAATCAAAATTCTTCCTTTTATATGAAATGTTACAGTAACATTAATCGGGTGTCAAAAGAATATGGTACAGTAGAAGTGGTTGTATCAGCTTCACCTGGAAGCTTTTTTGTTCTGAGCACTGTTTTAAGCAATCTGCATTCTTTCTCTCAAGTTCTCAGAACTCTGAGGTTGTAAGTCAAATTTCTCCCATTTTACAGACAAACTGCAGCACAGAGCAGTCTAAGTTATTGGCACAAAGATGCAGTAAATGGCAGAGCTAGAATTGGAAGGCATGCAGTTTGGTTTGAGAGCGCACGATATTAAATGTACTAGAGTTCTCTGTGCTCAGGTATTAGACCTCAATTGCGGATCAGTTGGAGTACTGCTTTGCTTTTGTAGCCTTTTTAGCATTGATTTTTATGAAAGATCTCCATTGATAAAAGTAGACCTGTAAGAAATTTAGATACATTTGTACAGAAGAGGGAGTAGGTTAAGGACAGCTTTGGCTCTGCCAGTCCTGCCTGAAACCTTCTGCATCTCCCTATGGCCTACAGAATAGATTTCAAGCACTTTTGGGTACTCAGAGTTCTCCATTCTTTCCCAAATGTAATGTCCACTTTATGAACCAGTCAGAGATCCCACCCCCCTTTTGAATGCGGTCAGTGAATTCTTAGCCTGTACTTTTTGTTCATTCATACATATCATGGCTACCTTGAATCTTACACATGATGATGTCTTTTTCCATTTCCTCTCATCTTATCTTTGGTTAGTTCTGTCATTATCCCCTCGCCTCTGCAGCACCTTGATTTTTCAGTTTTCACTTCGCAATGTCTGGCATTCAGGGCTCATTTAAGTGTGTATTACATGAGATTTACCTTATAACATGAGGATGACGTACACATTTCTTAGTTTTTGTTGTATTTATTCTCCTCCTGCAGTGAATTAGGGACTTACTCAGGGATCATGTGCTTACTTTGGGCTGCCCTTTTTAAGAGATTTTATTTATTTATTTGACAGAGATCATAAGTAGGCAGAGAGGCAGGTGGGGGCGCGGGGGGTAGGAAGCATGCTCCCCGCTGAGCAGAGAGCCTGATGTGGGGCTTGATCCCAGGACTCTGACTGAGATCATGACCTGAGCCAAAGGCAGAGGCTCAACCCATTGACCCACCCAGGCGCCTCTGGGCTGCTTATGTTTTAAGATTAAATTTAATGATTTTTAGAAAATGATTTAAGATTGAATTTAATGATTTTAGAAAATCTCTTTTGCAGTGCTTTTGTTGGGTATATTTTTGGAAAATACTTGTTTTTTCCCCCCCCTCAACAGAATGAAGGTTCACTGTTGGGTTTAAATAAAAACGGGATTCATTCTGAATTTTGCTTCATTTTTTTTTTCTCACATCTTAAACTGTTCAAGTCCTATTGTTAGCAGCTCAGACCTCAGCTGGGCAGATAATATTCACTGTACAAATCAGGACATTGAAGCATAAAGGTTAGGTTAATTCAACCTTTGTCCACTTAGCTGAATTGGCTGCCATGTCCTCTTTGTGAGTTGGACTCCATGTCAACCAGCTTTGCTTTCCATCATCCCATTTCTCATCTTTAGTGGTTTGTTCTCTATGGAATGCAGCCTTATGATTGGCCGTAAGTAGAATGGGGTTTAGTGCAAACCTAGATTCATCCCTTAATTAATTAATTCATCCCTTAATTAAGCAAACCTAAATTCATCCCTTCTGTTGCATTCCATAATGATATTGAATCAGTAGGGCAACCTATACCAAGGACGTAGGGTTGCATAATTCTCATAATATCTTTCTAATATTTGGGATATTGTTTTAAAGAGACTGAATTATAGAACTTTGCTTAAATACCTTCTTGCTCAGAGAACCAAATCTGTACATAGATTTGACAATGATAGTGTCATGGCTCCCCTATAAAGATGGTAAACTCTAACTTAGAGAAAAACCATTGCCTTACTGAGGTAAATTACAGATCTTTGGACCATAATAACTATATAGTAGAATTATAATCTGGCAGCTTTGTGGGTTTACTGTTAGAGTGTGAAACTGTTTTTGCCTTTTGGCAGTATTTTGCTTTCATCAAGATGATCCCAGCTTTCATTAGGTTTTCATCTAATTGAAAAGATTGATTTTTGAGTAGGTGAGAGTCCTTTCATATAATGTCTCAGAGGACAGAGTCTGGGTCAAATCACTCTTCAAATGGATGGTAATTGTGAGGAAGAGGTTTTTAAAATGGAGATAGCAAGTTACCCAGAGCTTATTGGAACTAAGAGCTTTATATGTAATAAGCTTCCACATTTGTAAATCACCGGAACCGGGTAATAACCAGATGAAATCCTGAGATGAAGGCTGGAACCAGAGTTAGGCTTTCACTTTTATCACCCTTCTCACATCATAGTCTTGTTTTGGGTACTCCTTCCGTGGTGGGACCTAGAAAGCTCCTCTTTCTTCCTTCGGTTGCTGAAGTATGTTACTCTTCATAGTTGTAAAATTAAGACGCAGTAGAAATCCAAGGACCAAAATGAGTATACTTCCTTTGTACGCTATTCCACAATCTAGTGGGAAAAAATTTCTAGATGAAATAAGTCATTTAAGCATCCATGTAAGCCTTTTCCTCAGTCTTTAAAGAGGTGGTAGTGCTACAGAGCAGGTTGTGAAGAGGAGTCAGTGTTAAAAACTATTGTTTGGCTCCTGGAAATACTTTCCTGGAAATGCTAAATAACAATAAATCAGCTTTCAGGGAGGAGACACGTTGCCATTAAATAGGTCTTACTTTTGTGTCAGCTTTTTGTGTCAGAGATTTAAAATTTTTGAGTATAGTTGACACACAATGTTACGTTAGTTCTAGGTGTACAGCATTGTGATTCCACATCCCTGTCCCTTAATGCTGTGCTCACCACAAGTGTAGCAGCCATCTGCCACCATACAATGCTGTTATGATATCATTGACTATATTTCTATGCTGTGCTTTTATTCCCATGACTTATTTACTCCACAACTGGAAGGCTATATCTCCCACTCCCTTTCACCCATTTTGCCCATCCGCCTCTTCTCCTGGCAGCCATCAATTTGTTCTCTGATTATGCTTTTTGTTTATTCATTTATTTTGTTTTTTAGATTCCAGTATGAGTGAAATTATATGACACTGGTCTTTCTCAATCTGATTTATTTCACTTAGCATGAATACTGAGTCCATCCATGTTTTTACACATGGCAAAATCTTTTTAAAAAATGGCTGTGTAATATACAACTTTGAGATTTTAGAGTCTATTTTAATATAGGCAATTTACAATTTCTGTGAGAAATGTTCTGTATTTTATTAAGTGTCCCATTCTTTTTAGGATCATTTTGTAGTCTGTTAATGACTACAGACGTACTATCCAATACTTAAAATTTGGTCTTCTCCGTGTCTTACATAGTTATTGGTGGGGTCTTGGACTCTTTCAGAATCTTAATATAAAATACAAACAAATTATCTTCCTTAATTATGACCCCTTACTCCTCTATCCATGAAGGTAGGTCTTTGAAAGGGCTTTCTTAGCTTTGAAAATATTGCCTAGAAATGTGTTCTAGTGTCTAAAAAGAAATAATGCCATTTTACTCTTGTGGTTTATTTTGATATTCATTTGCAGGCTGTGTATGTAGGTGTTTTTGTGTGTGTGTAAGAGAAAAGAGAAATTTTGGTTAAAGAGAAGCATTAATCTTTTCAGTTTTAGTTTTACAGGAGCTACGTATACCTATCATATATAGTCCTGGCTCTCTGCTTATCTGTAATGTAGAGGGTGGAAACATTAATGCTTACTTTGCCCTATTTTATTTTTATTCCATTGGTCAGGAAATTTTGACGAAGAGAACTGTGTCAAGTGGTTGGTGTACTGACTGAAAAGATAGTTTGCATTTTTAACCACATGAATTTGAGAAAGATTTTTCTAAACGCTGGGGATTGATTATACAAACCTTGTGTAATTTCAACAATTAGTCTGGTTTGACTATATGATCTAAAAAGAGTTGGTATTTTGGGAAATATCAAATTATAGGAATTTTTAAAACTGAAAAAGTTTCTCATTAAACGAATTCGAGAAAGGGGTCTATCTATCCAGTATGGGTTAGAATATATCTTTTCATCTGTTAAAAAAAATTGTCCTCAGAAGCTTTTAAGAACTCTGGCAGGACAGCTTGCCTTTTCTCCAGCAAGGGGCCTGCTGTACATGTTTAACAGTCAATCTGTTTTAGAAAGTGGGTGGTTCTTTTCCCCTTTTGATGTGAAGCTGATGGCCCAGCCCTCTTGGGCACTTGGTGTTCCAAGAAACAAGAAAACGTGAAAACAGTCACTGAAGTCCTTGAATGTCGTATTATACATTTCCTTCTGATTCCTGAACCTGATTGTAGATCTGCTTCGTATTTCCCTGTCTTTTCACCCTTATGTTAGAATGGGAAATCAGGCTGTCTGTGTGCTCTTGGTGTGCTAGCCAGTGACGCTAGAGTATTGTGAAGAGCTAGCTGACTACAGTTCATTTTGATTTAGGGTGGAGCAGTAGTGGTAAGGGTGTATTTAAGTCTCTGCTTGGGTTAGGTCTTCACATAAAAATGACCACATACAGGTGAAGTCCTTACTGATGGGGTCTTAAAGGTGTCTGTATGATGTAGTGCATGCTAACTTGCGGGGAAAGAGCTCTTGAAGTACTGTTTTTAAAGGAAAGGAGGGATTTGAAGGTGAGTGAAGTTTTTATCGGTGATGAGTGAGTGTGTGAATTGGAACTAGGGGAGAGAGGGATGTCAAGTGGAGAAAATAGCAGATATGAAACTATGGAGTGAAAGTCCTGTGAGTGGGGCAGAGGCTGTTTTGGGGACATATATAGTAAGAGCCAGGCATTCAATTTGTGGAAATCTTTGTGTATTACTAATTTTTTTTGTCACCCACATGATGAAAATCCGTTAAGTATCTAATGTAGGTTATAGTCAGTCATGCTCTCAAAAAAAGAGGGTTGAAAAGGCTTGTGAAATTCTTGGGATAGCTAGGGGAGAAGATCCCTGAGAATTTGGAAAATCTGAAAGTCTCCTTTAGTTACAAGTTTTGTTGTTGGGTTGTAGGGGTGGGTTTAGAAATAAAGTGGGTTTTAGGCGAGAACTGGTTGAACTCTGAGAACAGGTCTTTTGGTGTCATTTGCTCCTTCTATACCTTATGCAGTCCTTAGAATAAGGTTTAGGGGAAGGTGAGAGTCTGAAAACTTTCTGAATTTCGTGTATGTATGATCTCCCCCATTTCCTATTTGTGAGGAGCTGAAATTTTACTGTGCTGTGTAAGTTAAACATCATTGACTCTAGGTAGAGCATATAGTCTGTTTCTATGTACCTGTTTCTGGGTCATTTGAAGCCCTTGTGGATTTTCTCCTCCTTTCTCTCCAAGCCAGAAATAGTCTGGACATGTTATGGAATTTGTAACTCTCTGTTTCCATTTCTCTTCTGGTAAAAGGTACCATCTTGCAGGTCTCACATAAGAACTTGGCATGATGCCTTGGTGGGCTAAAAGCTTATTTGAATAAAATGTACAGCAGAGCAGCATTTGGAGGTATGAGGTTTTTGCCGTGGCCTCTTGTGATTGTACAGTATGTTTTAGTAACTCCTGTCTTCCAGCCATCATTTAGAAAGAGGAAATAGAGCAGAGCGGACATTCTAAGTTGTTGAAACAGTGACAGTAGAAAGATGGAAATGGGGAAAATGCAGGAGAGATTCACGGGATGCCTATGGGTCATCTTGGTCTTGTACAGGATTTTGCCTGAGAAGCGAGGAGGGTACATTATGGTTAAGTGGTTAAAAAATGGAAAACACCCTTCAATATAGGTGTTTATGAATGTGATTTGTGGTATTTGAGCAGGTGACACAGTGAGATCCTCTTGGGAAGTTGAAGCTAGCCAGATTGGAATGAAGCGTAAGTGATTGTGATTGGAAGGAGGCAGGAAGCAACACATATGGTGCTAAAGGCTCGCCCTGGTGTCAAGGGAATTGAAGATGGAAGGGTGGATGTTGGTGGTAGTTAAGGAAAAATTAATGGTTGTGGATTCAAAACTAAGGATGTATGGTTCAGTGGATCTCTACCCAGGGTTCTGATCACAGAAATCTCTGAAGGGTGGATGGCAGCATCGGGAAGGAAATAGTAACTGAGAGAGAATTAGTTTGGGGGCTGTATCAGTCTCCTGCAGTACTGCAGACTGGGTTGCTTAAACTAAAAAAATGGGTTTTCTCACAGTTGTGGGGGCTGGAAGTCCAGAGTCAAGGTGCTGGCAAGGTTGGTTTCTGGTAAGGCCTTCTCCCTAGCTTGTAGCTATGTTCTTAACCATGTTTTCAGTTGGCCTTTATGTATGCATGCTCCTGTGACCCTTCCTCCTTATATTTGGGTACCAGCCCTATTCAGTTAGCGACCTACCCTTATGACCTTGTTAAATGAAATCACCTCCTTAAAGGCTCTGTCCCCAAACACAGTCACACTGGGAGTCAGGACTTCAATGTAACTATGGATTTTGGGAAACATCCAGCCCACAACAGGGGTAAAGGTATTGAATTCCTTCAGCGATGAAGAGAAATTCATCTTTACCCTGCATTTCTGATGTATAGTTTTTCTTTTTTCAGTGCAGAAGAGAAATGGTGTCTGATTTTTACAACTGGTCAAAGGCTCCTTTTTCCTACCCCAGGGATTAGGCATTTCCAATGTGATGATTTTTTTTTTCTTCTCTTTTTTACCTCATAAAACAGCTTCTGACCAACTCTGCCTTTGCAAGTTGGGTTTTGACAATTGACATACAATTGATTTCTTCTCTCATCTCTTCAATTTTATAGTCTGACCTTTTGTTACAAACTGCTTTTAAAGGCACCGCGCTTATGCCTTAAAAGCCACTTAAACAGAACATATATTTAAAAGACATGATGCTCTTTGCCATGGGTTTCGAGAGGGCCTTGGCAGTGTTTTCCCTGAACGTCTGCTGAAGTGTCTGTGCAGCTGTGAGACCCTGTGGGCCCCCTTTACTTCAAGAACATCAGAAAGTCAAGTGTTCCTCATGCAACCTGTGTTGTGTTGGAAATGCTAAGAGATGTAAGCCTTGTGGTATTTTTATTGCTTTTGCTTTGTGTACTTACCCATAGTACATGTCTGCCGGTCACAACTTCTTAAGGAGGCTCTCGTTTTCAAATTCAAAGTGAAACCCTAATAAAGAAAATAACCCTGGGACGCCTGGGTGGCTCAGTTGGTTGGACGACTGCCTTCGGCTCAGGTCATGATCCGGGAGTCCTGGGATTGAGTCCCGCATCAGGCTCCCAGCTCCACGGGGAGTCTGCTTCTCCCTCTGACCTTCTCCTCGCTCGTGCTCTCTCTCACTGTCTCTCTCTCAAATAAATAAATAAAATCTTTAAAAAAAAAAAAATAACCCTAATAAAGAAAAAAACCCCTAATAAAGAAAAGTCAGAGCTTGGGATAAACGGCTAGCACCTAGCTGCATTAGCTAGTCAGTTTAGTTCTTGGCCCCAACTAAACTCTTGCTTTCCTATCTCATCAGGGTAGTTGTCAGAGATTAAGACCTTTTGACTTTGCTCTTTGGGGGAACACAGTTGAGAATTTTAACTTTCTTTAGGCTGAGGTTTAGAGGTATTTGCAGTGGAGTTGTGAGAATGGGATGGAGCCAGAAATGGGTATTATTACCCTATTTCCTTCAGTCATGTTTTTCAGTGTCGGCCTTGTTTTGTTTGAAAGTGAACTCCCAGAACAGCTGATATGCCTCTACTTTATCCTAAATAGATTGGCCATTCCAAAGCCAAAATATGTTTTTGCTTTACCTGTGCAGGTACAGAATGGGGAAGGGGAGATGTGGGTCTCTGAGAATGTGGATTCCAGTGGTTTGGTGAAAATACCCACTGTTCTTCCATCCAAGCAAGGGTATTTCAGTGGATTTTGTGCCTTCTGTCCTTTTTGCCACAAAAGTTTGTCAATTCCCGGCATCCCTCTCTGATCTTTCCCTGAGATTCATTCCAGTAGTTGGATCTGTTTTGTTTCTTGTACAAAGCAAGAGCTGTAGGACCCTTCACTTCTTTAGAGTGGTTCTCTAGCCAAAGAATGGTTTTAGGAGAAAATTTCTCATTTGCTGAAAGGCTCCCCCCTCCCAACAGCAGCTGCCATTTTATGTGTGTCTTAATAGGCTGTCTAAGCATTATAGCTGTTTTCCCTTTGAAAAGTGGTTTTAGGATCTAGAAATTAATTACTCATTCTAGGTACATTGTCCTCTTCCCCTCTCCCCTCCCCAGCTCTGAGAGCCCTACCTCTTTATAGTCAAGAGAGGGTTAAAAGGACACAGAGCTCTTTAAAAACAACTTCAGGGGCGCCTGGGTGACTCAGTGGGTTGGGCATCCAACTCTTGATTTCTGCTCAGGTTATGCTCTCAAGGTCATGGGACTGAGCTCCGAGTTTAGAGCTGAGAGTTTAGGATTTTGTGCTCAGCGGGGAGCTGGCCTGAGATTTTCTCCCTGCCCCCCGACCCCACTTCTGCCCCTTCTCACTGCTCTCTTTCTCTCTTTCAAATAAATAATCTTAAAAAAGAAAAAAAAAAACTTAATATCTTTTTGTCATTTGTAAGGTATACTTAATAAAAACTTGAAAGATAGAAGTTGACTCTTTTTACAAATGTACTCTGCTTTTTTCCTATGTTGACCTCCACCCCCTTCTTTCTAAGAATGTTTATTTTCTTGGAGAAGGAGAGAGACCCTAACCATCAACTCAGGTCTTCATCATAATGACTGGACGGGATAGCTTGTATAATAATAAATTATTCAGAAAGCAATTTCTTACCATTCAGAGTGTGAGTTTAAAGATTACTTAGCTAAAGGATCACCTTATGTGTGTGAAATCATCTTAAGGCAAAGTAAGGTAAGGGAAAATGACAGTTAAATAGGAAATCTTACAGACTATCAAAGTTTAATCATTTCACAGACTTCACATTTTAAGTTGGGTGGTTATTTTGACTAGTAACTGAATGTTTAACCAGTCCTCTTAGTAAATTTATTTCGTACATACTACTTGACCCCCAAAATTCATTTGAGGACAGAGTATTATTTAATATTTTGTATGTAAGTTTATATGTAAATTACATAAATATATGACAATATATAAATTTATACTGACTATTTGTGAAATGAAAATCTCTTCTAGGATGGCAGGATATATTCCATCTTACCATTTAGGAAGAATTTCTAATTTTTTTTTCATGGCTGCACCTACCTCTGGGTACTGGACTGGACAGATTTGGAGAGTAATTGAAAATAGAAACTGAAAAGGCAGGTCAAGGTTCTAGTCTACATTTATTGAATCTTTAAAACTATCAAGACCATCTGTAGCTGTAGTGGGTAATGGAAAAATTGGGGTACTGATTTTATTATATTGCATTCTATTAAAATAGAGACATATTTTATTTTATTTCTATTTTCATTTATTCCTTCCTTCCACTAAGTGAGCAAGATGATGTGATATTTTCTCCTTTCTCTAAATAAGGGATATCAAGGTATAGAATGGGGGATGCTGGAAAGGGTTACCACAGAGCTCGTGATTATAACCACTACACTAGTCTGTGGCTCACCAAGCCCTGCTTTTTATCTGTCATTTCCTTTATTTCATATCTCTGCCTGTTGACTTTATTATTTTATTTTAAAGATTTTATTTATTTGAGAGAGAGCAGACACAAGTGGGGGAAAGGGACGGAAGAAGGACAGGCAGACTCCTCATGGAGCAGGGAGCCTGATGTAGGACTCCCAGGACCCTGGGATCATGACTTGAGCCGAAGGCAGATGCTTCACTGACTGAGCCACCCAGCTTTACTGCCCGTTGACTTTAGATTAGTCAACTGTTATTTCTTTCTTGGCTTCCTAAAATTCATATTCCTTTTGTTACATAGGTTACAAAATTACTTTGTGCCCCCTTTTTACGTACAGTCTTTATGGTACAAATCTCCTGGCCTGTACTTTGTGCTCAGCAGAAAGATTCCAGTTGACTTTCTTTGCCTTTTTAGTCCCCGCTCTGGTGAGACTTTTCTCTGGACATGTTCTTGCCTGGCTCTGCCTCTTCAACTTCACTGATGCCCACAGTCAGTTCCTCCTAAAAGCTGGATGCCTTCCTCCATCTCTGATGATTTGGCTCCTACTTGGTCTGCATGACCCAGCTGATCCTCCACTTGTTTTATGAAGATGTTTGCAACGGCTCTTAACGTTGGCTGCACATTAGCATCAAATGTGTGCTTTAAAAAATACCACTGTCTGGGCCTTTACAAGAGATTCTTATTTAATTGGTCTGGGGTGAAGCCAGACATTGGTTATTTTAACTGCTTTACTGATGTGGTGCAAAGAGCATGTGCTTTACAGTCTGATAGACCTGGATTTGCAAGTTCTGTAGTTCTGGGGAAGTTAATCTTTTTAAAGCTCATTTCTTCATCTGCAAAATAGGGCTAAAATGACCCATTTCCTTGTTGGTAGGATCACATGGGGATACTGCCCCTTAAAGGGTTTAGCACACTGCTTGGCACACCGTCAGTTAAACTAATAATAACTATTGTCTTTTTCACCCCATCCAACAGTGTTTGTTTTTTTTTTTCCCCATTTCCAAATGCCCATGTTCTTTCTCTTATTTATTGCCTTTCCTGTGTGTTTGAATTTTTCTTTACCTTTAAAATTTGTTTGCAGGTCAATGATGATTCTATTTTATTTGTGTCTTTATTAGACCTGAAAAACTTCAAAGAAAAAAAGATAACGTGGCATCAATTTTGTCTTTTTCCAACTTCAGGGGGCGAGATTTATGCAAGACATGGATGGATACTAAGAGGAATACTAGGGGACATTGTAAAATTCTTCTGACCACACAGATTTTATATTATTTTCATTATAGATTGTAAACTTCCTCGTTTGTGGTGTTTTAAAAAATCACATTTAATGCTTGTTTCAAAGACTGAAATTCAAGATTGTCTGAAATTAGGATACCAGCTTCTAATTTGTTAATGTTGTTGTTTACTTTTTCCGATAGACTTTTTCCCCCATTTAAAAAAAAAAAAAATTACAACCTTTTGGAGACATTTTGACAAATGTTTTATAAAATATTTTTTTTTTTTAAAGATTTATTTATTTATTTATTTGACAGAGATCACAAGTAGGCAGAGAGGCAGGCAGAGAGACAGGCAGAGAGAGAGAGAGCAGTTAGCAGGCTCTCTGTAGAGCAGAGAGCCCCATGCGGGGCTCGATCCCAGGACCCTGGGATCACAACCTGAGCCGAAGGCAGAGGCTTTAACACACTGAGCCACCCAGGCGCCCCGTTTTATAAAATATTTTTATAAAGATTTTTTAAGTTCAACATTTTCATAAATTTGACATATTTATATATGTTTCTAATTTGTAGCATATTGCTCAGTTTTCATTTTTTGGAGGGTGTGGTGTGGGGGGGGGCAGAGGGAGAGAAAGAGAGAGAATCTTAAGCAGGCTCCATGTCCAGCATGGAGCCCAGTTTGGGGCTCAATCTCTGGACCCTGAGATCATGACTTGAGCCAAAATGGTGCTTAACAGACTGAGCCACCCAGGTGCCCCCATATTGCTGGGTTTTATTTGTGAGTTAAGCAGATTTCTTTCTTCTTACAAATGAGTTTAATCCATTTTGAGTTCTTTACATAACATATTTTAGTTTTAGTTTTGTCCTATATTTTATTTTTTTGGTTGCTACTTTTAAATATTTTATTATTTGGTATTTCTTACGTGTGTGTGCGCGCGCGCGCGTGCACGTGAGATAGGGTGTGCTTTTGTGTTTCTTTACTATGAAAAGCTTATATTCCTATTATGATTAAGATGACTATAACCTTTTGTAATGTATTTATTCCTTGAAACTTTGGAGCAAATCTCTTGAGTTCCAACTGAGAAAATATGAAATTTGTTCATTTCTATTTCCTCCTATTCCTAATTTCCTATACTTTAAAACAAAATTTAATATTGAAGTATAGTTCACGTACAGTTTCAGGTGTACAACATACTGATTCAAAAGTTTTTTTTCAAAGTAAAGTGAAGTGGGACTTGTGGGTGTTCTAAAATTTCAATGGCCTAGTGTTTTTTAAAGGCTTTCTTTTGTTTTTCTCTTACCACTAAAGACTTTGTTATTGAAGCCACTGCAAGTTTCCTGCTATTTGTTCTTGAATACATATGTCTTAGTTTTTTGTCTTAACAGGTTGCTAGCCCTGTCCTTACCTGAAGTTTAGTTTTCCCCCCAAGTGTCTTTATAGCTTCAAGGTGACTTTTTGAGTAAAATATTCTATGTCCAGTGATAAAGGGCAGATTACATCAGTTGAAAGGGATAACTGTCTTTCTATTTTTAAAAGAGTTTTTATTGAACCTTTTTTTCCTTTTTTTTGGAGAATAAAAGAGACCTCAAAATTCCTGTTATTGTTCTGATATGTCAGTAATCACCTTGGGTTTTTCATCATTTTAATAGCTCAGGTCCATGTACATTTCTAAATCATTCATGTCTTATAAATCTTGGTATGAAACAAGCATTCTTCTGAATACCTTGTCTGGAATAGTCTGAACTATATAGTGTGTCTCAGTATAAATTAGATCTTTATTGCTTACATCATTTTGGTAAAATTAGGTATCAGGGTTTTAATTTTCTTAAAGTTCACCTTGACTTTCTTGGTATATAATAGAATTGTGTTTTTAAACTACTTTTCCTTTTCTATGTTACTTTTTATATTAGTGCACATGATATGGGCTTTTACGGCAATTCTTCTGGAAGGTGACTTTCCTTTAGTAACAGAGATAAATGCTCTGGTACAGACACAAATGTTTCTGATGTCCTTGGAAAGACTTAAAAATCTCCCAACTTCAGCTAGCTTGAGACAGTTAGTGTCCAAAACAGAGCGTAGCATCAGTGAAGACCAGCCAGGCTACTTTTTCCAGTAGATCAATCAGCATTCTGGGAGAGTTCCTCTTCCCAGTGATTTCATCTGGTGACCTTCAAAACACAAGGTCTAGAATTTTTAGGTCATTATTTCTTCTTCGAGACTATGAATTAAGTGAGAGGTTGAAATAAGTCTTCTTCAAGTCAGACCCACTGTCTCATCAACTCTGTAGAGTTTCATAAGCTGATTTACTGTTTTTCCCACTATGTGTCCTTTCCAGGTTTAACCTATTATTCTGCCTCAGGTAAACCTGGTCATAGGCTTTAGAAATAGCTCTTAACAGGTCGACCTTGAGCAGCTGCTAATTGGCAGAGTAGGTCTGGGTTTCTGTGCTATAAAATGATTAGTGATTGTAGTGGGAGTTTTGGGTTAACCAGGTGTAAGGCCGTGAGGGTTGAGTTACAGTGGCTCCAATTAAAGGGCATTTTCCCATTATATTTCTTTCCACACTGTCCTTAAAAAATGATCATGTGTGATTTGGAAAACATGTGATTAAAAATTAATGTTTCCTTTTTGACTACATTTGACATTTTAGGACAGCTATAATAACTTGGAAGATTGAGAATCCCTTTTTTGTCCAGCAGGACACAGAATTAAATTCATCAAATTTCTCAGTTTTATAATCTTCATTGGTCTAAGCATGGGTCCTATTTTGCTGTTGAATTATAGTCAGTGTGTGAGTATATGACCAGTTACTTATCTTCATGTCTTCAACTTGTTTATCTTCCTTGATAAGCACTGGAGTTTTAATTTTTTTGCTTTGATGAACCTTACTGCTGTGAACTCCTTAAGTAGTTCCCCACATTCCCTGTTACCCTCTCTAACAGTTGTTCCTTAATGTTTGTATTTCTCAGGCAAGTACAGTAAAACATAAAAGTGTATGTGGGGGAGGGGATTTGATCAGTTTGCCAACTCTTTTTGCCAGAGGAAGTCATTTTAGAAAATCTGAAGAATCTCCATTATCAAATATAATTTCCTGGATGCTTAGGCAAAAGTTGGATGCATGTGATTTCAGAAGAGAATTTGAATATATTTCACTTTATGAAAATCTTCTCTACATTTTTTATTTTGTCCGGAACCAGGGAAGATCGTTCTATAATGTCTGGTGAAGTGCTTGACACTTAGGCCCGAGTCTTCTTATTTTCCTTACAGATGGTAAGTGTTCCTTATACCTTTCCAACTACTGAGCTGTGGTTTCCCAAATGAATTTTCTGATTAAAAAGCTAATGGGCAGTGTGGAATAATGAGAAGTGGTAGGCTGGTGCCCCACTGCAGCTCCTTAGTTCAGTGGCCCTGAGCCAATCTGTGGCCTTTATATCCCTCATTTGAAAAAAGGAATGGTTGACCCGGATGGGTTTCAGGATCTCTCCAGATTCTTAAGGCTCCATAATGGTGCAGTTCTGCTGATGGGACTTCCACATTCTGCACGAGACTGCTACGCTAGGATGAGATTCTTCAAGGCACAGGTTATGTCTTACTCACCATCCCAGCTCCCTCACCCCTGAGTACCTTGCATGTTGCATGGCACTGCCCTCCCCTTTGAAAGACCAAGTGTTGGCATAGATCTAACGGGTTCCTTACTTCTAGGTGTTATCTCAGTTTAAATGTCACTTCTCTAAAGAGGACTTTTCTGGTCACCTTTCCTATTTTACTCCCATAGATTCTTACTTTCTTTTCATGGCATGCATTGCTGTTTTCAATAATAGTTTTGTCCTTTTTTTTTTTTTTTTTAAAGATTTTATTTATTTATAGACAGACAGACAGAGACCACAGGTAGGCAGAGAGGCAGGCAGAGAGAGAGAGGGGAAGCAGGCTCCCTGCTCCGAGCAGAGAGCCCGATGTGGGGCTCGATCCCAGGCTCCTGGGATCATGACCCGAGCCAAAGGCAGAGGTCCAACCCACTGAGCCACCCAGGTGCCGGTGCCCCTAGTTTTGTCCTTTTGATTCTTTAATATCTTTATCTCTCCTACTAAGTTGCCTTCTTTGAGTGCCTGTTTTGTGAACTCGTGCAGGCATTTTTTTTTTTTTTTAAAGATTTTATTTATTTGACAGAGACACAGCGAGAGAGGGGACACAAGCAGGGGGAGTGGGAGAGGGAGAAGCAGGCTTCCCGCTGAGCAGGGATCCTGATGTGGGGCTCAAACCCAGGACCTTGGGATCATGACCTGAGTTGAAGGCAGACGCTTAACTGACTGAGCCACCCTGATGCCCGGTTTTTTGTTTTTCTTTTTTTCATTAACATGTACTGTATTATTTGTTTCAGGGGTACAGGTGTGTGTGATTGATTAGTCTTAAACAGTTCACAGCACTCACCATAGCACATACCCTCCCCAAAGTCCATCCCCTAGCAACCCCATCCCTCCCACCCCCCTCACCTCCAGCAACCCATCCGTTTGTTTCCAGAGATTTAAGAGTCATTTATGGTTTTTCTCCCTCTCTGGTTTCATCTTGTTTCATTTTTTCCTCTCTTCCCCTATGAACTTCTTCCTTCTTTCTCAAATTCCACTTATCAGTGAGATCACATGATAATTGTCTTTCTCTGACTTATTTTGCTTAGCATAATACCCTCTACTGCCATCCACATCGTTGCAAATGGCAAGATTTCATTTTTTGTTGGCTGGCATAATATTCGTGTGTGTGTGTGTGTGTGTGGGGCATAATATTCCTGTGTGTGTGTCTGGCATAATATTCCTGTGTGTGTGTGTGTTCACCACATCTTTATCCATTCATCAGTCGATGGCCATCTAGGCTCTTCCCGTAGTTTGGCTATGATAATGCAAGTGTTTATTAAGTGGTTGAATGCATGTGTCTTATCCTGTATTTGAACATATGACAATGGATAGCGTCTGGTGCATATGTCCTTTCTCTGTTATTTGAACCTTTCTGATTTTTTTCTTGGTCATCCAGATATAATCCCTGCTTCTCACACTTACCAGATTGTGTCCTGTGCTGTAGTTCTGCATGTGTTCTGTTTTTTGTTAGGCACTAAATGGGAACTCCTTATCTGAGTCATCTTGAGTACCCATCACAGTGCCCTGAATGTTACAGGATTTGCATATTAGAATGAATGTGAATGTCTTTGTCCTTCAAATGTGTTGATGTTGGAGACACATCTATTTTTTTCTGTGTCCTTTTAGTTGTGATTTAAGCCTTTTTGGGAAGCTCCATCTCAAAGAATCTCTGATGCCTCCTCCCCCAGTAATCTCCTTGTTTGCAGGTTGGCACATGGCCCCTTTGTAGTTGTCTTAGTTGTACAGGTTGTCACACTGTCTGAAGTTATGTGTGTTTCTTCTGTGTATCTTACTTAGTTTTGCTTGCAGTCACTCCGTGGAAGTACCTCTGGATTGTAAACTGAGATCTATCTTCCTTCCTTGGTGCTTTGAGCATTTATGTTCACTTTGGCTATTTTTATTTGAGCAGTAGAGGTTAACAGTTAAGGTAAGGATACTTCTGCCCAAATGGATCATCTAGGAGGATGATTCCATGCCCCAGAGAATACATTTCACAAGTAGTGGAACAATTCCAGATATTTCCTGCCCTTTTGAGGTATAATTTTGTTGGATGTGATAGAAAATGTGATGGGCGCTCTCTCTCTCTCTCACTCTCTCACTAGGCAAATATTTAGTATCTTAGGATCTTTGAGGACCCAGCTGAGATCTCAAATTGGGAGAGGAAATGAGGGCCTGATGAGAAGCTAGGAGGGAAGGGACACCTGGGTGGCTTAGTCAGTTAGGTGACTGCCTTCAGCTCAGGTCTGGATGCCAGAGCCCTGGGATCCAGGCAGCATCAGGCGTCCTGCTCATCAGAGGAGTCTGTTTCTCCCCTTCCCCGCTATTCATGTGCTTTCTCTCCCTCACTGTCTCCTTCAAATAAATAAAATCTTAAAAACAAAACAAAAAACTGGAGGGAAGTAAAGGGTGGATAAGATATGTACAAGACTATCAAGAAAATTTTACCTCCTTCCTGCTCTTCCTCCTAGTCCCCCCACCCTGGCCCCTGCACCTTTTGGAGTTTTGGGTTTCCATCTTCAGTTATGCTTTTCCCTTGTGTCCAAGCTGTTTGGTAGGATTGTAAGTAGTTTATCAGTAAATTCATGTAGGATTGCTTCATCAGCAGACTGTACCAGGAAGTACGGGCGGTATAAAGTAGTTTTCTTGGTATGGTGTGCTACATACTAATCATCATCAGGCTTAATTTTAGTTCACACATCTAGCTCTTGAAATTAGCCTAATCTCTTATGTTTTCAAGAATGCTCAGCATTTAATATTAATTTCAGTCTACTGTCAGTTTGTTGACCATTTTAGGACCTTGTGTTAAACCCTATGCTAGGCTGCAAGCACATGCCTACTGTGTACTTTGATTATGAATTATCGTGGGGTATCTACAGTGTGTGGTTTTTAAATTGGCACCTGAATCAGTATCTGTGTAAACTTGATGTTAAACAAACTACTCAAATAGTCTATTCTGTCTGCTGTGGTGGTTTAAGTATTTTGTACTTGGAATGTGGTATGTGAGAGTTCTTGGTCTGGTTACAGGCAAGTTTAAGACAGAAAATAACCTTTTTGTTTTGAGTGAGTGAGAAGGCACAGCCAACCATAATCTATATGCAGGAGTAGTGTATATTTATCTTTGTTAATTTGAGTTTTCCAGGTTACAGTGATTGTGACATCTTGACCTTAGCGTAAATTAGAAATGTGCTGGTAGAAGAAAGGGGAACAGAAGACTGTTCTCAAGAAGGTTATTGTATTAGTATTTTCATAAGCCATTCTTTTACCTATTATTTAACTTCTTTCTTTCTTTTTTTTTTTTTTTTTAAGATTTTATTTATTTATTTGACAGAGAGAGATTACAAGTAGCCAGAGAGGCAGGCAGAGAGAGAGAGAGGAGGAAGCAGGCTCCCTGCAGAGCAGAGAGCCCGATGCGGGACTCGATCCCAGGACCCTGAGATCATGACCTGAGCCGAAGGCAGCGGCTTAACCCACTGAGCCACCCAGGCGCCCTATTATTTAACTTATTTCTTATAAAAGCCTTGGTTAATAGACAGAATAGGAAAAATCTATACTTCCTCGATAAGGGAAGTTACTGAGGTTAAAATGTGTCAAAGAGCAGCAAAACTACTAAGAAAAAAACAATTAGGACTGGCAGTCAACTTCCTTGCTTCATGTAGGCTTTAACTTTTACTCTCCTGTTTCCATATCCTCCTATTCTGTCTAGAAGATGAGCACTGGTGAAGGACATAGTTGTCCCCGAGGTCACTTCCAGCCCTCACTTTGGTTAATGTGAAAGTCTAAACTCCACATCTCCCCAACATGTGATGTAGTATTGAGACTTGTCTTTTCTTGGCTTTGATTTTTATTTGGCCATCTCTTAACTCTTCTAAAGAATTGAACTGAAGCCTTCATTTTAATACAGATGGATACATTTCATTCTGATATTTTGGATATGGGAAATTATAGCTAGACTTGGAAACTGCTATATATTATATGTGATAATTTTGATTTGAATTTCGACTGATCCAATGCATTTATTTCTGTAACCTTGGTCCTTAATTAAGAATATAATAAGGGGCACCTAGGTGGCTCAGTGATTGAGTGTTTTGAGTCTTGGTTTCCGAGTCAGATCCTGATCTCCGGGGTCCACGTCAGGCAGTCTGCTTGGATATTCTCTTACTCACTCATATATTCTAGAGGGTAACTCTTACAAGGTCATAGTAAATTGACCAAAAATACCAGGAGATAGTGATTATACAGAGAACTGTAATACTCAGTACCTATAAACTGTTGTAAAATTGGAGGAATTTGGTAGGTGGAAAGCCAATTTCCCAAGTTTATTAGGCTGAAAAACCTGTCATGAGGGTTAATAACAATTGGGTGTCAAGGGGAGAACTAAATGCTTGTCAGTGTTTTTACTTAAATGAGATTTCAGATTCCATGTTTAGTAAGGTCTCTGTTTTTGGACCACTTTGTTTTGGAAACATAAACTAGATAAGTAAACAAACATAAAATAATTAATTCAATGCACCACTGCTGTTTAATGCTAAATATTGGTCAGTTCACATTTGATGTTTGGTAATACAGCCCTGGAAGAAGAAAATCTACCTAAATTCTATCTGCAAAATAGGCAGTATGCTCTATACATTTAGGGACTCAGAGTTCCTTCCCTCACAATAGAGTTTAGAATGGAAGTTCATGAGGACTTTTTCTTTTTCCTTTTTTTTTTAAAAAAGGGAAAATTGCCATGGATTCTGGGGTTAAAAAAAATCAATAGCATTAAGGTTGCGTTCTGCAACCTTAAAGATTTGCAGTTGATAGAGAATAATTTAATGTGTCCTATAAAACCCTCAATTTTGGAGTTCCTCTAGCTTTTTATTTTTAGCTGTGGCTTTTAGCTTACAAGAAGAGATGAAGAGATGAAAAGTATAGTTTCTCTGGTCTTTGCATGAAATTACCGAAACTGCAATGCTCAAATATTTCTCCGTGCAGGAGATTCTTGGGAGACCATTATTCTATCATTGGGTGGTGGTGTCCCTTACTCTTTGTTTAGACCTGTATTGTTAGAGAATTGGAAAGAATGGTGAGTTAATTACCTCAGCATTTTAACCAAGTGGTAATGGCTCTGATATTGCCAAATGGACCTCAGGACAGTTTTGCAGTGCTTTGAAAACTTGTACCAGATACAAAATAGCTGCTTTGGGGGCCTGGAAGCTTGCATTCAGCCCACCCTCTAGTGGTTCATTCCATTAACCACCTCCGGATTTGCATGTTCATCGAGGAGTAAAGTGGCCAGCCTTCAGGCTTTCTACTCTCCTTGTTCTCAAAAGATTGCTGCAGGCTCAGGGGTCTTCTCTGTCCCTTGGCCTGACAGTTGTCCTGGTTTGAAGCAGGTTTTTGCAGCAGTATTATTTGGGTAAGCTGAAGGCAGCAGGATAAGTTTCAAGGAAAACCTTTTCTTTCTTTTTTCTTCTGTTCCTATATTGGCATTTTTATATGTTTAAAGATAGTAATATTTTGTTATATATCATGTTTTTTCAAATTTTTTCATAAGCCTCTCTCACTTTTAATCTCTTCTAGATTCTTGTAGAATTTTTCATCATTCATTTAATTTTCTTTATTACCTTTTGCAGTTAGCTGCCTAAAATGGAGAGATTATTTTGTGTTGTCATCGTTTCTAATTATTTCGAACAGTCTATTTTTATCTGTTTTAATCTTAGCTTATTCAAATCTATTTCTTACAATAGAATTTATTTTAATGGACCCAAGTATTTCTCCTCTAAATTGTCTTGTTTGTTATGTAAATTATTTTCAAATTGATGGCCTCCATGTTTGTCTTCAAGAAAAAGTTCTCTTTGCTTTGTGACACAAGATTTTTATGGACCCAATGTTCTAGTAAATTTGTTTTCCTTTTTTTGCTCATATCTGGATAGAGAGAAGTCTAGTCAAAAGTACCATTTAATAACGTAGCGTGGTAGAAGTGGAAGATCCTGAGTTTAGATAAACATGTCATGCCAAAAGCAGTTAATATTAATTCACCCAATCCTGTACTTCTGTGCTGTATCTACAATGAAGTTGGCAAGTGTCTTGCACTAGGGATCTCGTCGTTTCTGTTGCTCCATCCATATGCCAATACCCCAGTCTTCCTGAACCTCTCGACTACCTCTGGAGAAAAGCTGTGCACCCTTCAGCATGTTTGACCTTCAGGCTGTGATGTTGTTTTACTTGAGGTCCAGCCTTAGCAGAAACCAGGCAAAGGAGGAAAGCTGGTGTTGGGAGAGCTGCAGAGAACATGCTCCTTTAAAAGGGCAGCCTGTTGGCTAATAGCGCTGTGGGAATGTGTGGCCTCTGTTGTCTCTCTTTTTAAGAGAAGCTAGGAATTAAAAAACAAAACAAAACAAAAAACTGGAATAGCTAAATTGGTAAAGTTTAAGTATTAGACATTACTAATTAAAAAGAAAAACACAGTAGATACACCAGATAGCACATGTTTGTAGACTAAATCTGCCCTTTGGTTTCCAGTTGTGACTCTGGGCTGGAGGTTTTAAGGAACATCATTGCCTAAGAGCTTTTCCCCTCGATCTTGTGGTTTTCCTCCAAGAGGCATGTGCATGATCATATGTGGTTACTCATGACTATTTTTTGGCACCTCTCCTTATTCTTCCTTCCAGGTGTGATCCTGTAACCCCTTTCCCACTTTGTTCATGGATTATTTAACCAAAGTCCATTGTCATTGAGCTTTATTTTTGGTTTTATTAAACGTGCGCATGTATTCAAGTGCATAATACTTGAATCAGGAGGACTTTGACTCCTTCTATCCTTACACTGTGTGGCTCCTTTTCGGTCCAGCTTTTTTTTTCCTTCTCGTAAGAGGCACTTTTGGGTCTTGTTCACCGTGCCATTAGGTATATGATGAGCATTATACCACAAAAGATGTCAAGTGGTCACCTGGCTGTTGCTGTTTCTGTAGCCATGTTGAGTAGGTCTTGATTAATGTGAGGCTATCTTGATGGGTAAATAAGAGGATTTATTTGTGTGCATTTTGGTCAGTTTTTTTTTTTTTTTTTAATTTATTTATTTGACAGAAGCAGCAGAGGGAGAGGGAGAAGCAGACTCCCCATTGAGCAGGGAGCCTGATGTAGGACTTATCCCTGGACCCTGGGATCATGACCTAAGTCGAAGGCAGAAGCTTAACCAAATGAGCCACCCAGGCGCCCCTGGTCAGTTCATAATATAGGAAGCCAACTGTCTTTAGTCAAGACTTCAGCAAGTCAAGATAACTTTTTTTTTTTTTTCCAGTTTAGGACAAGTAGTTACTTTAGCCATATACCACAGTGTGTTGGCCAGTGATGCATAGTAATTGTTCTTTCTTAACCTGATGGCAGTGAAATTGTTCTAATGAGTGTTCTAATGCAATGTAAGTTTTCTCCAGTCTTAATTTACTACTTCTGCTTCTACCTCGATGATTCCCTTCCCGCTTCTTGATTTCCGTGTTCTTGAAATAGAAAATGAAAAATAGTATCCTGATTCCTCAGCTCAGTTCCAAGGACAGCAGTCCCCAAGCGTTTGTTGTGAATCCTGGGCTTTAGCCCAGCATAAGATGATTTTAAAAAGCATGCTTGGGTGGGGCTAAGGGTATAGTAAAATCCAATTTCTAAGCCATTCTATTTCCTGTATAGTGATGAGTCTCAGCCAGAAATTGGCAATCAAAATCAAGTGAAAGAACTCTAAAATATGTCTAAGAAAGACTGTACTTGTGTCGATCTCTGCCTCCCCCCCCCCTTCCAGAGAAAGAGTAAAAAATTTGGGGTCATGGCCTCAAGAATCGCTTGAGGATTCACTTCACCTTTTTTTTTTTTTCCAAGTTCATCTGAGATTAAAGTAGTAAATGATGGTAGAAGTTTTTTTCCTTGTAGGCTGATCTGAAAACAGGTTGTAGTCTACACTGCTCTGGACTAGCATATTTCCTGTTACATAGTACTTTCTGAAAGTCTTGTTAACAGTAATTTACATGTAAAAGTCTGTGCTGATCAAGTTCTCTTAAAGAAACTTGCTCTCTATGTGGGAAAACATTATAGCAGGAAATGGGTAGGAAGAAGCTCTTAGCAATCCTAAAGCAGAAAAACTTTAGCTTTTGTTTCTTCATAGTTTCAAATTTTTGTAAAGAGTCAGAAATCCAGTTTACTGTTTAAGTGAGATAACTACAAAATCTCCTATTACTCTCTAGCATTTTAAACATTAGTAAAAAAGATGCTTCTTTTTTGCTCAAATATGTGTCTAAGTTCAGATGTTTAAGTTAGAGGTGGTAGTTTCCATGGCAATGACTTTGCCCTTGTATCTTTTTCTTGGATAGCACAGTATTTAGCATAGGTCATTCAGAGAGACTATTATTTCTGACTGTGGATTCTTAAAGACTGCTTTGCAAGCCTTTGACTCCTCTGGATGCAGGTATGCTTTAGAGAAGCTCCATGAGGGGTGGGATATGAATAGGTTTTGTGCACCTTGTTTTTCTAGTGTCTAGCACAGTGTGCCTGTCATGCCCTGTATATCAGGGATGTTGCCTTTTTCCTTGGTGTCTTCTTCTCTACTTCTCTCCCCTGATAGTATTCTATATACCAGACCTTGGCTAGGCTGAGGAGAGTTATTATCTTGTGGTATGCTCTTGTTTTTTCACAATAGTGGTAAGGTTTGCTTATTTTAAACTGTGATGTGGCAGTCCCTGGCTTTCCCCCTCTCACTTACTCCCTGAGGCTTAGGTTGTTCTAACAAAGGCTTATACTTTGAATTAAAAGAAAAAAAAAATCAGATTCAACGTGAAGCTTTAGCCTATAATAGCTAGCAGGTGTAACTGGAAAGGGGTATGTATGTGTGTGTTGATGGTGGGCTATGACAGCCTGCTCGAAGTCTACCATCCTCTAGTCTTTGGGGACCTTGACTGGCTCCTTCAGGTATACAGATTTGCACTGGAAAGTTTCTGCTTGGCAGAGAATGTAAAACCACCTGAAAAGTCCCATAAATTCGTGGGAATTTTTTTTTTCCCTCACCATCTTGAATTGCACTTGATGACATTGGTGTCTCTTTATGGATCTCTGTTCACATTTATTGCTGAGGAGGTAAAGGTGAGTATATGGGCTAATAGAAGCACAAAGGAGTATCTGGCCCAACTCAGTGGTTTACAGAAGGCTTCCTGGAGACCTTGTGTCTTCTTTTTGTGCATGAGGATGTTTCCATTACCAGAAGAAAGGTAATGAGGCTGTGGGAAGCAGCCTAGGCAAGGGAGCGACTGCGGGGAGTTTGCTGGAGCCTCCTGTGGTGTGAAGTGGAGTGGTAGGTGTGCCATGGAGAGCTAACTGGGAACCAGGTCGAGTGTCTCATCGCTGAGCTGAGATGTTGCTTTGTAGGCAGTGGAGAGTCACTGAAGACCTGGAAAAGGGAAATGGTTATGGGATGTTGACCCCTTTATGTAGACAAGTATAGCTGTGGAATGGAGAATGGGTTGAAGAAAGGGTAAACCTGAAAGCAGAAGACCTCTGTTAGGAGTCTTCAGATGGAGTCTCAGCACTGCTTTCAAATTCCAGTTTCTCTACTTAATAGCTATATGGACTCCTGAAATTTTGGCATCTTCATTTGTAACTGAAAGGTGATGTATATAGCTCATAGCGTACAAGAGGATTAAGTGGGATTTTGTTGGTAAAATATCTAGTTTGAGGCCTGGCCTGGAATAAGGAGTCCATAAATGGCTACTTTCTTTTCCTTTTCTACTTTTTCCTACCTTCTGTTGGTACTAGGATTTATTCTGCTAGAGGAGGCACTCAGATAATCTGAACTTCTTTTCTGTAGTAAGATACCCAAATCCTGTGGAGGGTTTAGGAAGATGCCTTAGTTAATTTTATTATTATTTTTAAAATTAAACATTGTCTTAAAATTGAAGTTAGGGCCGGCCTAGAAAAATAATGTTCAAATTCAGGTCATTTTGAAAATCATGATAGGAGGAAGATGGAGGGGGACAGTACAGTTGTGTGTGGATGTGTGAGACTGTGGTACCATGTGACCCATCCCATTGTGCACATATTCAGTCTGGATTGCAGAGTACACTGGTGGCTGAGACTTCTGCATGCCCATTCTTCCTTGTGATGAAGTGGAAGATGCTTGTGTTATCTTCAGAGTTCTTAGCCAAAGGAACAGTGAGGTAGCAGTTTCTAATTTTAAATATTAAAATTCCAAGAGTCTGAGCAGCTGATCATGAGAGGATGGAGTTGAGGAGGATGGAAGGCATGTGCACTCGTGTGTGTGTGTGTGTGTGTGTGTGTGTGTGTACATTTTTTAAAAGTAAGGTAAATTAAAATAGACAAGGCTGTAACTCTATGAAACATTTAGGCTCTTGGCTCTCTGTATATTTAAATGTAGTCTTTAGAGGTCTGGGGTTAAAAATTGCAGCAAGTCAAGTAAAAATTCTTATCCTCCTTAGTCACCATTTGTAGCTGTGTGCTAAATGTAGTTTAACACAGCATCTGCTTCAGAGGCCCTGCACCGGAGCTGACAGTCACGGTTGGGCAAAGTCTGCATTTTACACTTTGTGTCCACAGTGTTCTCTTTTCATGTTAAGAAACTCCCAGCAAAACTGTCTACACATGTTGGCCATAGACATGGGGGGAGGGGAGCCTAAACCTTAACCTAAAAGATAGATTGGCACCTTCTCTATGGTAACATTTTAAAAGAGGCATCTTCCTTTGTCTAACTAACAATAATGCTAACCCTTAGTATTCCCTTGGCACCTCAGAATTTGTAAAGTGCTTTGACATACTCTGTGACTAAATAATACTTATATAATTAAAAAAGAAAACAGACCCTTATACCCCTCCCCCCCAACCCTTACTAGAGTGAGAATAATTTAAAGGCTAATTGTCTTTGTGGTTTGAGTCTTCAGAATGTTATGTTAAAGTATAGCCTGTGGTATCATGCACCCCCTTTCAACATTTCAGCCTATAGGAGATCAATCTTGCTTTTCGTTAACTCTTGGAAATGTATATGTACAGACATAAATAGGTTCTGTATGCACGTATATACCCACACACCTACCTCATTGTTCGTTTTTGCAGTGGGAGGACTTGGCCCAGTGTACTTTTAGAAATCCTTAAGCATTTAATTAAAATGTGCTTCATTTTGGTGATAGTTAAGATAAATTGCAAAAGGGGACTCTAACTCAAGTTGAAGTGACAGTCACTAGCAGAGAACTTAAACACTTGGAAGCCTTTCCTTTTTATATATCAGAGATCTGGGATTGGGTGTATGTGCCCACTATGTATATTAAGCAGACAAGATCTGAGGTTAAGAAGGAGGCCTTACCTGATCTGTAATGTATAGTCTTACTTTTCTTTTCTTTCTTTTTTTTTCTTTGTTCTTTAAAGCTTTAGCTCTTAACACTATCTTAGGCAGGAAATTAACTAGAAATTTCCTTGGCGATTAACTGAGTGTCAATTCTTGCCCTCTCTCCCCCTCCTGAAATGTTGCCAACAACTAGGAATTTAATTATCATAAGAAGCCACAGATGTACCTACCTTGGTTTTTTGTGTTTCTTGGTTTTGTTTTGTTTTGTTTTTGTTTTTTTTTCCAGCTGGGATGTAGCTTTTCAAGAAAGCTGTCTTTTAGGGAGGAAGGGGAAGAGGTAGACCAAAGGAAATAAAGTATCTTTCTTAGTGTGAGTCTTGTTTTTTTAAGATGCTCCAACTTTCCATACTAAATAATTCATAGTCATGTTTCTAAATCAAAAGTATACATCTCTTGGGAATGTCAGTTACTTTAAACATCAGCTGAAAAGAAAAATGCATTTCATAAGCGAACACCAGTGAGATGATCTACATTTCAGAGAGGAAGGAAGCTTGGCTGGGTGTATTGATCAGGGTTTATACTCCCTACAATGCTGTGCTGTGGTGGGCGGGGTGAGGGCCCATTGTTCTAGGCTTTACCGCATAGTAACAAATTATAATAAGATTTTCTGTGTCTGAAGGTAGCCACTCTTGCTTGCTCTTTGTTTTCAGTTTCTCTGAAGTTTGAAAGAAATATTTGTAGCCTCCCAAGATTATTAAGGAAGTGTACCTTGTTTAGTTGACATTTTGGTATTAGCCAGTGGGGATTAAACACTATGGTTTTTGGCTTTCTGTCCTAAAGCTTGCTAAATGACAGTGAGGAGTAAAATGCTAACCTTAGTGGCCAGATGGGGGTTTGTGGCCCTTTATAACACTTATGTGTTAAAAATGTTTGTGACCATAAACCTTCCTTGTTTTATAGTCCCTTTAAGATTAGGCATAGTTTCTCTTTTGGAGCCTGAATGTAACTGTATTTTAATGTCTGTATCCTACTGTGGAGCTATGTTTTTAACCTACCTAATGAAAACCTTCAACTACTGGGATTAATTTGAGGATTTCCAATCAGCTTTTCACAATTTGTTACTATCCTGAGGGGGTTCCCTTTAGCTGTGACTTTAGTGGAAGAATGTGAAGTTAATCCAATTTCTATGTTGATTACTATGTTAACTGTCTTAATTTAGCAATTCAAATTTATCTGCCTATACTAAACAAGAACTCTGCTACAAACTGTGGGAGTAGGTGATTTTATTCTTATTATGCTCATATCTCTTTTTAGGTTCTATAGCCAAATAATGGCATGGAAATTAATTAGGCCCACTGAGGTTAGAATGAAAGAATGAGGTTGGAATGATTCATCACTAGAAGGTAGCATATTCCAGCCCATAACCAGGATTGAGTTAACCCCTGGCTTAACTTGCACTGTTTTAGAAGCGTATAAATGGCTCTTCTGAAGAATATAGATTGAAAAACTTACTTCCATTGCACAAGATGTAATTTATTCTCATTATCTCATATAATTTTTTTTTTTTTTAACTTTTGGGAGTAACATTGAGACATTTTCTTATTTTGAATTCTGACAGCTTTAAGTAGGTTCTCTAAGGTTATGAACAATTTCTAACCTACTGACTGTTCCATCTTTTAAGTTACTCTGATTTTTAAAAATTTATTTACTAGTTGCAAAGAAAAATCAACCGAGTAAACTGTAAAGACCTTGGCTTTATTCAATGATTTAATTAATTTATTTAAGATTTTATTTCTTTATTTGACACAGTGAGAGGGAACACAAACAGGGAGTGGATGGAGAAGCAGGCTTCTTGCTGAGCAGGGAGCTCCCATGCAGAGCTCATCCCAGGACCCTGGGATCAGGAGCTGAGCCAAAGAGAGACACTTAACAACTGAGGCACCCAGGTGCCCCTATTTACTGGTTTATGAATTGTGAAGCATCTTGTTAAGCAGACAGAAAGGAGCTCCAAAGAACTGAACACAATGGGGGAGTTTTATAGGCAGAAGAGACAGGGATAAGGAGAGAGTGGATTTACGCCATCTTTCTTTGGGGGGCGGGCAGTGTGGACTCATGAGGCAGATTTCCTCCTAAGTGCTGACCAGGAAATTCCAGATTTACTAGTTGGAGGGTAGGGAGGAATTGAGACTGTTACTAGATTAGATATTAAGTCTTGGTTTGCTGATACAGAGCTTAGCACAAGTAACTCCACTCTGGACCCATTTTTTGTCTTTTAACAATGCCCCCCTTTTGATCAGACTCTCAGTTTAACTGAAAGATGTGATAAAAATTCAAGGTGTTACCACCACTCCCAGCTACTGCTCTGAAGTTCTCTTAAGTCTTTGTTGATCCTCTGTGTGATATTCATAGGCCATGATGATCTTTTCTTAATCTCTGTGATATTACATATCATTAATTCAGGTTCACAAATTTTTTTTTTTAAGATTTTATTTATTTATTTGACAGACAGAGATTACAAGTAGGCAGAGAGGCAGGCAGAGAGAAAGGGGGAAGCAGGCTCCCCGCTGAGCAGAGAGCCTGATGTGGGGCTCGATCCCAGGACCCTGTGATCATGACCTGAGCTGAAGGCAGAGGCTTTAACCCACTGAGCCGCCCAGGCGCCCCCTCAGGTTCACAATTTTTAACCTGGTCATTCTCTTGGTTACTTTTTTGACAGTCCAGGCTTAGGGAGATTATTTGCTTGATGCTTAGCCGCTATAGACATGCATTTGTAGCTTTTCAGAGAATATAGCATGCTAGGGAGACTACTATGATTATTATAAGCAGGATAATTCCCATGTTTGGAGTGTGCTTTGGAGCCATGGTCTCCAAGACCCAAAGCAATCAAACTCAATTAAGTCAAAGGAAGAGACCTGATGGAAAGATTCACCATTCTAAGTCAAAGACTCATAAGATCTTATGTCGCTGAGTTTCAACTTCCCAAGAGGTGTTAATCCAAGGTTAGTAGGTGGTTTTGGCAACAGCACAGATCTCTCCTTGCTGAACTAAGATAGTTAAAGGCAGTCTTAGTACCAAGAACATCTTTTGCCAAAGAGTCTAGTTCTTGGGTACTTAGTGTTTTAGCAGCAGATTCAGGAGTACTTCTTGAAGAGTTAAGGAAAGGGCCCTGCCCATATCCTCATTTTCCTTTTATTTGTAGCCAAGAGAGCACTGACCTGCTAATGGAAGCTAATTTTGAATCATAAATGCCTCCTGATAAGGTTCATTAGAGTCTGTGGCCTTGGATAGGAAAAGTGACAGTCATGGAGGCCTATAAATTTTTAGAGTCTGCAGACTGGATAGGTGGTTTTATTCTGATTAGCTTGTCTTGTGTCCCTTTCTTCATACAGGGCCTGGTCCCAAGTTTCTTTGGGTTTGGGCTTATTAAAAGAGACTAGAAAATGGACCAAGGGGGTCTCCAGAACCATGGCAGATTGGCGTTTTTGATGATAAATTCAACAGTCTGAGACATTACCCCTCTTAATAGTGGCCTGGACATAAAGGTGATGGTGTTATCTTTCTAGCCCAATGCTATGGTGAAGCAAAGAAAAAGAAGACAAAAGGGTTTCATGTTTAGTTAAGGTGAGAAGTCTTGATTTGGTGTCTGGGAGGAAGCAGTCTGCATCCATGTCAACTACTTTTCTTCCTCAGCAATTTGACTTGAAGGTCTCCAGTGTTTGTACAGGACCACAGATGTCAGGTGAAGCCTTTTTACCTGTGAAAGGTGTGCCTGATGTTTTAGTTCCTGAAGTTTGGCTGCTGTCTGGGTATGAGGAAGACCTGGTGTAGTTCTTTCAAGGAGATTTTAGGGGCAGTCTTTGTTCTTAGTGGTTCCAAATCAAAAAGGAGGGAGAAAATTTGAAACACTGGTTTGGAAAGTCATAGCCAAATAATTTAGGAAACTAGAATAATTTAGGACCCAGTTGGTTCTACAGGTATATAGCCTCAAAGACAATGAGATTAAAATTTAATATCAACAAAGGCATAAACAAATTTTCTCTGTAGTTACCCTCATTTCATTCCCCAAAGGTAATCACAGTAAAATGCATTTGTTTGTGTTAAACTCGGCTTGATATAAGTGCACCAAGAAGAGTTGTTGACCATGTAAGGTTTTTTTTTAATATGCCTTGCTGGAACTTTTCATAAGGAATCTTACATTGAACTCTGAAAAACCTGGAGACCAGGAAGCCAAGCTAAGGACTCCTCATCACACGACATCTGTTGTAATAACCATTCCATTCAAAGGTTTGATAATTTGGTTAGTATATCCTTTTGTGTCCTGGTAAAGGAGAATAGATTATTACTGAATTTATGTAAATCTCTACATTGCCATGAAAAGACTATTCAAAAGTTTTTGAATTTTGGAGGGATTTGGTAGGGGGAAAAATGTTTCCTCCTTGTTTACAAAGGTATATACTTTACCAAATTGCTATAAGTCATAGACAGTTTAAGAAAAAAGATTTCCTTAAGTCTACAAACTCAAAATACTAAGGAACCAGCAGTGTTTTCAAACAAAAAGTCCTAAAGGTTATAGTTCTCCATTAATACTTGTTCGCTTTAATCCAGTTTCCTTATTCTGGTGATTTTTTTTACACAGTGCAGTTTTATGAACTTAATCTTAACAAAAATTTGGAGTTGTCAAAGTGCTTTCCGTGAATCTCCTTGAAGATGAAGCACTTTTACAGGAACCCTTTTGCAAAACCGTCAGAATAAAACAGTAACTCTGCAAAAGACAAAAGGCTTAAAAATGATTTCATGTTTAAAAGATCTGATGAGTGTTCATCATAATGGAATTGACAAGGAAATTTGGTTATTTTTGTAATATACAACATCTTAAGATAACTGCAGTTATGACTGATAACATTATACCAGAATATGTCAGATTTCTTGTCGTTAGATACAATTTCTGGAGTCCTTCTAACATATGTTTATACAAATAAAACATAAAAAAGCTTAGTATTCTTGACAGTACTTCTCATGTAATTTTTATCACATAAGTCTAATTTAACATCTCCCTTTTGATAAGGAGAGAAGCCATAACTTTTGAGATGTTCCAGGGGCCATCTGAAAAATTTCAAGTTAGTTTGAGGTAAAAAAGGCATCATTTAGAATTTGATTCTGTAAAGTTTATTAAAACTATCAAAAAGGTTTTGAAACACTTGGTCAAGTAGGATCGTAGGTCACTTTGAAATAATACTTATTTATCCATTTAACCATAGTGACAATTAAACATTTTGAATGCAAACACAGAAAGTTCAATAGTTGTAAAAACAAACAAACAAACAAAAAAACCCAACAAAACTCTTTTAAAACCTCTTTTAATGTGGAAGACTGAGATTTCAAAAATAATCAAAGACCTGAAAAAAAGAATGACATGAAACACAGGAAATTATTTTGACAAGACACAAAATCTGTGTTTTCCAGGAAGAATGCTTAAAAGGTAAAGAAAAGCCTATTACAATTTTTTTACCAGGAAATGACAAGTAGTCCTCCAAAAAACTGTCTTTTTAGCAGATGAAGGAAAATTGAGTGCTAATTTTCGCACTACTGACTTTAAAGCTTGCTTTTATAACCCTTATAATAAATTCATTTACTTTTAACCAACTGATCCAAACAAGGTAAGATTCTCTTTCTCTCTTCCCAACTTTCTATTTAATTTGTCCTTTATTTTCTCCTTTTCCATTATGAAATAACCCAGTTTTACTTTGGGAAATATATTTCATTTACCCTTAATAGAAATCCATCTTCAAACCTCATGTCTTTTCTAGCCAGAACAAACAACCCATATTCTACTTTCCTTGAATACGTAGTTCTAGTCATTTTAATTAGATACGTTAGAATTCTTAATGCTTAAAAATCGTAATTTCTAGTAAAGAAGTATACAACTGTAAATTGTCTTTTAGAATTAGCATTCTGTGGCTTGGCAAATTTATAAATAATTCCTAGAAACATATGTTTCTCATAGTAAATTTCTCAGCATGGCACAAAACATGTTTACTAATAGACCCAAAATATCTATCTCTAGTTCCTCTGTAAAGGAAGCCAAAAGTGGATAAGCCTATTTTTAGTAATTAGTATTCTTGTGTTTTATCATATTTGGAAATGATTTTGATATTTAATGATTATTCATCCTTTAATTTAACTTAGCAGAACTGTAAGATTTCAGGTTACCAAGAAGGTCTGGGGAGACTATTAAAAAAAAATTTACCTAAAAACTTTTATCTTGCTTACATTTATTTAATTTACTTCTCAGTAATCATGTTTCGATTACTTTTAAGAAATTTCATCAAACCAAGTTATTTTTCTTGCTGACAACTTTTATAACAGAAAACATGAACTTATTTGACTAATCCAGGCAGAATAAAAGTTGTATGCATTATATTCAGTGGCGATAACTTTAAAGATACATTTATTTTAATTAAACCTACAAATTTAAGTAGACTTTAATACTGAGTATTTTCCCAGCTCCACCTGAACTGGAAGAATACTTGGGTTAGTTTCTGTTACTTTTCTGAGAATTCTAGGGACACTTGAATTTGTATCAGTACTTTGTTTTCTTAATGTCAGTTACATAGAGTTCTTTTACAAATTTATGTTTGGCAGTACCATCTGGAGGTAGAAAATACACATGTATAACGTATGTGTAGGTACATATGAACATGTAGACATCCAAATACGTAGATGCAGAGATCATGTAGCTTCTATTTTAAAATTACTGCTGTCAGTCAGATATAATAATACGAAACGAAACTCACTAGTTATGGAAGAAGTTGGATCTAAGTTGTTTTTCTGGTAAGTGAGATAAATTGAGGTTACTTGCTCACATGGTGAAAGCTTTTTACTAATAAGTGTGGAGAAGACATTTAAAAGAAATTTTCATTTTGTCTAAGTTTTAATTGACTTTTTCACTTCTGTTGTAGTTGTTTGATAAGAATAATCTTCCTGAAGTTGGTCTGTTAACTTGGCAGAATTTTTTTCTTTTCTTTTTTTTTTTTTATGGTCTTGTAAACTTTTTAGAGTAGAAAGACAATTTAGACAGGATTACTAGAATGAGTACTTGAATAAAGAAGGATGGAGGAGAGCAGTAGGAGTTGGCATTCATCTTACAGTCTTTTGTTTTAGGCCTCTCTTATGTGTTTAATTTTTCGTTAGCCTTTTACAGTGAATCTTTCAATGAAGCTATTTTGGAATCCTGAAACTTTTTTTTTTTAAGATTGTATTTATTTATTTGACAGAGACACAGCGAGAGAGGGAACACAAGCAGGGGGAGTGGGAGAGGGAGAAGTAGGCTTCCTGCTGAGCAGGGAGCCCAATGCAGGGCTCCATCCCAGGACCCTGGGACCTGAGCTGAAGGCAGATGCTTAATGACTGAGCCACCCAGGTGCCCAGAATCTTGAAACCTTTTGTAGCCTTCTGCATATCAGTTAAAATAGGTATCCCATTCTTTTTGCTTAATCTGGGAGCCCTTAGTTTTTTTTTGTGCGCCTCTTCTTAAATGATCTTACTTACTGGAACATTTCTCATAATGGCCACCGTAATTCCCCTGATGGAATTGGCAGTGGTTTGGTAGGACTCTTAACTACAAGTGGAGAGCAACTCACATTTCTGTCCAGCATATCTGCCTCAAATGGGGTTCAACCCATATTTCTGCCCTGTGGTATTTTGGGGCCTCTGACCCAACCACCAACCAGGTTGGTTACCAAGCTGAGCTCTCAGGACATAACACTGTGAGCTTCTCTAATTCTAGGTTATTTTTAGTAAGATTTTGTTATTTATGTAGATATTTACAGCTTCTGGGATCATAGACTTTAAAATAAGCAAGTGTCCTGGATTGTGGTTTGCTTAGTTTTTTAGAATTTAAAGATCTTCTTTATTATTTAGTTTTTAATTTTTTTAATTTAATTTTTATTTTATTTTATGAAAAAATATTTTTTTTAGGTAAGCCTTTGGATCCCTGGGAGCCAGATGGATGGCTGGAAGGTAGATGTGCATCTGGGTTGGGAATTTTGTGATGTTATACAGTATACTTCATTGCATGGGAAGTTTCTTATGGTTGGCTGGTGACTCCAGTATTAATCCAAGGTGTTACTTAACCTGTTAGCTTATCCTAACATTGGAGTCTTTGATTTAGGTGGGAGTGCTCTGACTGCTTTCAAGTGCTTTACCTATACCCACCAATTTTTGTGCCTTTTCCCCCCAAGATTCCCATTAACAATAGCCTTTATCTACACGAACAAAATAAATATACACCTTAACACAATGGCAGTAACCAAGAGGTTTTACAGCACACCGGCCAAGAGAAGGCCCTGTTTACACCACCAGCACTTCCCAACCTGGCACTGGGAAAGGACTAAATGAGCAGATGTTAAGAATGAGGAGTGTGTACTGGACGGGGTTTCCAAAAAGGGAAATTGTGGACTGTCTCAAGGGCAAGGGACTTGGGTTCCTGGTGGAACCATCTGCTAGCACCAGCTGACCTGCCCTCAGCTAGAAGCCCTATTAGATTGGGAGCCTGATGGAGGCAGGGTGTGGTGTTCAAAGTAAAAGAACTTAACCATGGCTGTTGGGACTGGTGAGAAAGACCTAGAACTTAAGGGTTCTGCAAATACTACTCTTACGTTTTTGTTGCCCTGGATGTCATCAGCAAGTTTCACTTTGGATCTTGTCACTGCCACCAAATCAAAACGAAAACAAAGTTAAACTGAATAAACTTCAGAGATCTCACTGACTTTATTCAGCAACTCCAGAATGGGGCAGCATCCTCTCTAGCAAACAGAAAGGAGCTCCAGAGAGTGAACAAAGTGGGAGTCTTTCATAAGTGGAAAGAAAATATGTGGATTACCTCATCTTTCTTTGGAGGGACAGAAGGGGTCTGTTAGGTGAATTACCTCCATAGTACTCACTGGACAATTCCACATTTACTAGTTTTAAGGTTTTATTCCTGGGATAGGTTGACACTGCCTTTAAGTTAGGAATTAAGTCTTAGTTTGCTGCTGTGGGACATAATAGCACAAGTGTCTCCCATTTTTAAACTTTTTTTTTAACGTATTAAATGAATCAAAAAGTCATTCTATAATTAATCCATATATAAAATGAATAACTCGATTTAATATTCATAAACTCAGTTTTCATGTGTTGGATTTCCTTGTGGAGATTCCCCCCCCCCCCAAAACCCCCTTAAGACAGCTTACTATAGAAAGCCATTCCTTTGCTTAATCATCTTGTATTCTCAGTGCCCAGGTCTTAATAAATGGCACTGGTAGTTGTTGATTGAGCCTATGAAGTTAGAATCAAAACTGATTTCTTGATCATGCATTTAAACAGTTAACTGACATAATTAAAGTAGCACATTAATAACTGTTTTCTCCTGGGTATATCGTCTACTCTGGTGTCACCAGAGAAGAGTGCTGCTTTGACTCTGACTGCTTTAAAGTGCTTTACCTGTACCCACCAATTTTTGTGGCCTTTACCTTTTGGGATTCCCAGTAACAATAGCCTTTATCTACACAAGGTTAGAGTCCCTGTCTTTTTGTATCAAGGTTACTGCAGTTGTTTCTGGATAGGTCTTCCTGTTGCCAAAGTTGTGGAGTTCTCCCATACAATCATATATGCTTTATTTTTACAACTGCCACATACTGTTGTTTTGCTGAATATCTTACGGTAGCCTCTGATGGGGCTCAGGACATACTACCTCAAAATATGGCACCTTGGCATATTGAGTATCTTAAGTGGAAGGAGTTTGAGAAAACAGGAGGAGAAAGGTCACCCTGCCTACCACCCCCCTTTCCCCTGAAACAGGTTCTAAAACTCTATATGTGAAGTGTACGCACACGGTACTGGGAGGAAGGAAGACGTTCTTATCACCAGAGACAGAGAATTTGGGGCTTAGAAATTAGTACAGACAAACCTTGTTAAACCAACCCTTCTCTTTCCAGTCACTTTTTCATCAACTAATACCTCTAGCCTCAACCCCTTTGTTTTGTCAGTTCTTCACAAATTTATTCTTTACCTAAAAGGTGTAAAAGTTTCCTGCTCTGGTCACTACTTTTCGTCTTCATTTTCTTGTGAAGGCTTCCATGTACTTAAAAAAGTTTTATAAAATTTATGTTTTTCTCCTGTTAATCTCTTTGCTAGTTTTATTTTCAGACCCAGCCAGGGACCCTAGGAGGGTCCAAGAAACTTTTCTTTTCCCCTACACCTCCAAGACCCTGTAAGGTCTGGTCTTATTACCTCTTTGACCCCTCTCACTCTTACTGCTAGCTTCACACTAGATGGTCTTGGCCTGGAATGTGCCTCTTCTGGATATCCCCATGGGGAGGTATTTGTTTACTATTACATCTCTAACAAGTAACCATAATCTTGGTGCTTAAAACATTGTGAATTTATGTCTTTCAGTTTTGAAGGGCAGCCCCCTGAAGTGGGTCTGTCTGGACTTTGATCAAGCTGTTGGCAGGACTGCATTCCTTTTAGAGTCTGTAGGGGAGAATCTGTTTTCTTTTCCTTGCCTTTTCCATCTTTTTTGAGGCTGCACATACTCTTTGGTTGGTGGCTGTCCCCCCCCATCTTCAAAGGCAGTTTAGTCTTTTTCTCATGTGGTGTTAGTCTGACACTGACTCTTCAGCCTTCAATTAAAACAACTCTTCTGCTTACACCAGCCCTACCTGGGTAATACTGAATAATCTCCTTGTTTTGGAGTCATTTGATTAGCAGCCTTAATACTCTGCAGTTTAAATCCATCTTGTTATGTAACAACATATTCATAGATTTCAGAGATTAGGATATGGACATCCAGGTGAGCTCTTGCCCCCCACAGTGGCTAGTTTATATCTCCTCCAAACCCTGCTCAGAGTTCACCTTCTTAAGGATGTCTGCTGTTTAATATTGAAAACTGCCTTCTCTGCATTCTCAACTCCTGCTCAGCTCCACATTTTCTTTTATTCCAAAATTCACTTCTTAATACTGTTAGACTATTTTCTTATATGTGTTCATTAGTGGTCTTCTGCATACACCTCCTGTTGCATATGTACACTCCAGGATTCATCTTCATTACTGTATCTCAAGTACCTGGGACAGTCCTTAGCTCTTTGGAGTTGATTACAAGTGTGTTGGATGGATGATGATGGAGTGAATGAATGAACAATGTGTGAAGCTTAAGCAAATATTTCTCATCGGAGCTTTGCTTTTCTCTTGCCCAGCATGGATGCCTGAAGTGGACATAGAATGAAGGGGAGGACTTGGGACTCCTAAATTCATTTGCTTTACTCTCTAACCTCAAAGGTTTTCATCCTGCCAGCTCTTACAACTACAGGAAAGACTCTAGTTTGTCTGTAGGATCCATAAAGGGCCCACGGACAGAGAACTGTTGGTGTTCACTGCCAAAGAACATTCTCCCTGTGACTCCTACAGCTGTTTGTTGTATTGTCTCTGGCAGCTCTTGGACCCTTGTTAACCCCAAGGCCAAAAATCTGAGCTTGACAAGGCTGAGGAATCTATAGAGCTGTCAGGCAGCTAAAATGGTTATGGAGGTAGGGTGAAGAATTGACAGGGACTCTAGAACTGAGGAAATCACATGAAGTTTAAAGCCACAAACCTTTATTATTTTAGGAAGGACAAAGGAAAGTGAAGAGGTTTAAAGAAAACAAACTGATAGCTCATTCCTGTAGTTGACACATCAGCCCCGTGATTTTAGTGCTTGATTAAGTTCTTCTGTTGCTTAATTCAGTAGAGCTGAAATATATCCTGAAAATGCCATTTTAGTGGGAAAGATTAAAAATTATGATGTGGGAATGGTGTGTTTGCTAGGTGGATAGCCCCATCAGCTGCTTACCCAGCTCTCATCTGTAAGTTCTCATTACTCTGCTGATTATTTCCAGTGCTTTAGATCCCTGCCTTGTATTCCCCAAAGGAAAATGCTTTTGGGCCAAAGATTCTGGCTTTATTTTGGTAGTTTCTCTTCTTAAACTTTAGAGGCAAATGCCTTCTGTTTACCTTGTTAACTTGGCTTTTAGAGAGGTTTGTAGTCAAAGGGAAGACTTGCACTTCCCTGATTCTGTCCTAGTGCTCCTGCTACTCATGGTATTGAGAATCTGTTAGCTTGGAAGGAAGTGTCCAGACCAAAGTCACTTTATCCAAGCTAGACCTTTCAAAATGAGAGAGAAATGCTAGCTTTTAATCCTGGCGAAAGTTCTTTTTAGAGATAATACCTTTTATATTTGCTTAAACATTCTAGTCTGCATCAAATTAAAACTATTTGAGATCCATAACTTAGTTATGATGCATTTTTAAACACCTTTGTTATAAAGACCCCCCCCCTTTTCTTCCATCTACCTCTCCTTCTGCCATTTTCCTCAAGTTAGACCCAAATTCCAGATGTGACATCTCTGTAACCTTGCTGGCCAGAGGTTGGAGTACATTTATGCTATATTTTTGTCTTGGCATCCAGCTTTTATGTAGTTGGCAATTTGACATGATAGACTCTTGAAATACTTGAAAGTACACAAGTGATCACTTAAGATAGCTTTTCTTTGTTATGCTGTTTAACAAGAATTTGGATTTTAGTGGATAAGCGTGGCTTATGGAGCATGCCAGAAATTGAATGAAAATATGCTTTCATAATTATCTCTGGTTTGAAATACTTGAAGTGGAATAGAAGAAAGCTACTAAGTTTGCATGTGTTTAGGGAGGTCACTGCCCTTTCATGCTCAGCTTTTTAAAAAAGAATAACTGTTCTTGTCCTTAGGTATGTTTTCACATGCTTAGTCTATACAACCAGGGATATAGATATGTGATGGGTATGGCTGGGGGCCTTCCAGGCAGATGGAATTGCATGAGCAAAGCCAGAGAATGTATAGCTTTGCATTTATTGCAACTGTTTGAGGGACAAGGAATGGTTCAGATTTTTAGTTGCTTGAATATGTGGGCTGGTAAAAGAAGTTCTAGAGGGTCTCAGATGTTTATACTGTTTATAACAAGTAGTCTGTACTTAATTTGATAGACAACAGGGAACTATCGTAGGTTTAAGAAAATCTATTAGGGAGTAGTAGTGTTAGTGTGGATTAAGATGATGAAGGGCCTTTGGGAAGACTATAGTTCAGTGGTTCAGATGTTGAAACATGAGGCCCCAAATTGGGTTTATAACTGTGACAGTGGAAAAATCCAGGAAGATGGACAGGCCTCACCAGGGGATGTGCAGTGGTCCCTCAGTGGTCCTACTATGACTTTAAACTGCAAAGGCCTGTTCCCCAAATCAGGTGGGATCTAGGTCTTAGAAAACGTTTTTTTTTCCCTTGCAGACTTTGTACTTAATGAGAATTCTCAGAATAGATTTAGGATGTTTTTGATTAGCAGTCTGTCTTATTTGGTGGTTGTCTGTAAGAGGTTGAACTAGGAAGGAGACTGATGAACCTTAGGTTTCAGAACTCTGTATTAGGTGGTTTGGAAAATAGGGACTTTTGTTTTCTCTCATGTGACCAGAAAATTTTTGGTACCAGGTAGACGAAATCAAGCAATAACATTGGTTACCTAAAATCCACTGCTATAAGAAAATTTAGAAGTTATAGTACACAGAAGGCCATTTAAATAAAAAAGGAAAAAATGAACTTAAAAAGTTTTTATGGAGTTTTGGAAGTAAACTGTGTGGATGTGAAGACATTGAGGCTTGCCAGGCCTCCCCTCCAACCCCCCGGAAAATCATGATTCCACCAAACACCTTATCATTATCTCTTGGAGCTCAGGGAAAGTTTAGAATATTCTAGATTGAGCTATGCCGAAGTGCCTTTCATAAATTACTATGTGGAGAGTAACAGGAGAAAAAGGCGTCTTAATTGGCATAATTGATGTCTAAATTAAGATGTGAACATATATTAAAATATTATTTTTTAAGCTTTAAAATGAATGCTTCTGTGTTGCTGGAATGTCCCCCCCCCCCCCCCGAGTTTCAGAGTCAATAGAATCTATAAATAGTGCAGGCCGTGTTGTCTGTGGTAGATTGAGTAGAGCAGAATCGCCTGTCCTTAAGTGAAGGGGAAGTAGCTTTACATTTTTAGTAACTGAATTGTTGGCCAGCATAAAGGTAAGGGCCATGTGAGCAACTTATTTATAACTTTCCATCAAGGTATGTGTCTGCCCTCAAGCAGAGAAACTGTCTGGGGTGCTTGAAATGTAAAAGTGCAGTAGATTCATTTTCCATACACAGCCTTCCTGGCTAGTTGGTGCAGTAAAGTGATTGTTCACATCCCTGGGGCTGTCAGAAGGAGGGGTGTCAGTAGATTAGCTTATTAGTGTCGCCTCCTGTGGAATAGACGGGACCAAGGCCATTAAATGTGAATCTGTGGTTTTATGTAGTGAAAAATGTTAGATACCAATTCCCAAGGGTATTCAGGACATACATTTAAGCTTGGTTTAAACTCTTGGGTGTGGTCCTACCTATTCTACACATATGGTCTAACCACAATTAGGTTCTTGTCAAAATATTTCATGGATATAAAAAACACTTTATTTCTTCACAGGTTTAGTTCAACTATAAGTAGGTTTTTTGCTTTTTAAATAAAAAACATGGAATCATGTTTTATAACACTGAATTATAACAGTGGGAGAAGGGAGGAGGTGTAAAATATTTTCATGGCATCCTGTAAAGAGTATGTTAAACCCTTTTGGTAGATGCCAGAAAATGGAATCCATTGTTACCTGTTACTTGTTACCTGTTAATGTCATCACTCGCAACAAGAGTATTTCACTTATCAGCCAGGTTTTAACTCCAAGGATGAAATTTTTATAATCCTAAGTACCCAAGTAAAATATGTTTTTGGCCCTCCTTTGTTACTCATTGTCTATTTTCAGAGACTGAGTTTTTCTGAATATTCTGTTGACAATTTAAAGGATCTGCATATATGGCTAAAATGTATACTTTGGCTTTTGTGCCAATATTGTGGCTCTGTTTAGTATTTGGGCAAGTTGTAATAAGTGGTAAATGGCTCATTAACTATATTGGAAGCCTCATAGCAGCACTAATTTCAAATCGTGCTGCGTTTACAATTTACATATTAAAAAACGTTCACTTGATTTCGTTCAGGGACAAAGCTGACATCCTATATAAACATTACTCCAAACAATCCTATTTATTGGTCCAATTATTTCAATTGAAAGATGCTGGTTTACTGCCTCTTAGTATATGTGAACAATTCTCAGTGAAACTGTTAGAGATCAGTTGGACGGTGGTGGCAAAATAACCTCACAGGGTTTCGATTCACTTTTAATTTTAAGTCCCAGGATTACGGATCATTTATACTATAATGTAACAGTGTGGGCAAATATAGTTTCCCTTTAATGCCTTTCTGATATTTTGGGGAAAGGATGCTTTTATGCAAAGCATTCACTTATGAATTGCATGACTGCCTTTTCTCCCTATAAATTTCATTCACATTTCCTTCCTTCTCCCACATCCTTAAGAGGCAGGACAGCATGCAGTGTTTTTGGTTCATTTTATTATTTAAAAATTTTTTTGAGATGTGGTTTAAGGTAGTTCTTCAGGATAGATGTCAAGGTAACTAGTTAATACTGTTTGAAAATCAGGCTCTTAATTAAAAATGCTTAATTTGTGCAAGAAAACTACATGTTAAAATGAATTTGGAAAGATTAGATTGGAATTGCCTCAAATTCAATTAAGCCACACTGCATGGACGTGCTGGGAATATCAATACAATCACTGTAAATTTTGTACAAACTGATTTGTTGCATTATCTTGCTCATCTAACATACGGTACTTTTTGTGTCCATATTGCAGACGGCAACTCCAAACTAACATGGCAGTCAGACTGTGTGATGTGGCTTCTCTGCTTAGAAGTGGTTCGTGGGCAGCAGAGCCTTGGACTGGGGTCTGTGGGATTTTTCTTAAATTCTGTAGGCTACTTTTTTTTAGCATGTTGCAGGAGTGCTGAGGCCATACCAAACACTTGAACTTTTCATTTGGCATACTAATTATTCTTACGTTTAACCTATTGCGGTATGGCCATCATTAGGACTTAAAGCACATTGCAATTTTAACCATAGTGGTACATGTAGCATCAGAACCATGCTTTTCTATGTAACTTTTTATAATCTAAATTAGGATTTAGTGCAGACTCAAAGAAAAGAGTGACAAGCTTTTTTTTAAAGAAACAAAAAAGTTTTGGTATGGTCTGAATACTAAGTTACCGTAATTCTTTACATTCTGTTTACTATGTATTTTTTTGGTTACTAAATTTTGAAGTTATTTACAATTCCTGATGCTCAAAAAAAAAAAAATTGTTGAAATTGTAAATCTGGCTGAAAATTATTTGCCCAGTAACTGTTGAAAGAGTTTGCATTCTGTGAACAGTTGTGTTGAGCCTATCAATGGAATATGCATTATTTGTAAAATATAGCACATTAGTATCATTTTATTCTGAGCAGATGGTCCTATAGCTGAGAGATGCTGTAATTTTCAGCGCACACAGCCTACTGCAGCTGTTCACTTGAATGTTGGCTTAGGAGCTCATTCTTGCCACCTGAACATGGAAATAAATGTGCAATTAAGTGAGGAGTGTTTGTTGTCCTTGCTAAATCCTGCTAATTTCAGTCAATGAACAGTTTATATTTCGCATGCCATCCCAGTGAGTTAAATCCAGATCTCATATTTGGGGTTCATATAGTTTCTACACATACCCTAATTTTTGAACAGTGATTTGTTTTAATTGGCCTTGGCCACTCTCGCAACTCATTGTTTTCATAAATGCTGGGCAAAGGTTAATCCCATAAGAGTTTGCTGTGGAAAGTGACCCATAGCTAATATCTACAGAATGGAAGTTACGCTTTATTAGGAAATTTGAAAACTCCTTTCTCAGTTTCAGATAAAGTTGTTAATTACAATAAAATGCATGTCTTGAATTGTTTCACTTTTTTTTTCTTGCAGATTTCTAAAGATTTCTTTATTTTCCCTTGTTCCTTTAAGTACTGTAAGAAGAACACTTACCCAAGAGAGGTAGCTTGCAGCTTGTGCAAAGAAATACGCATTTCTTTGAAAAGGAAATGCAGTCATGGAGGGTTTAGATTGTTTGATATTTGATAGGTAGTCTGGATTTTGTCTATTTTTTTTTTTTTTAATCATGATAGCATGGATTCTTGCCAGTCTGACCAGTCTTAATCTGGTGAGTTGACCAGTCTCAATCTATCCTATGCTGCCTTCTTTTATAAACATCTCTCGGCAGTCGAGATTTCTTCCTGTATGTAGGCTTATCCACTATTGTGCCCTTTCATTTTTCTTAAGTAATATGCTTTTTAAAAGACTTTTTTTTCCTCTTGTAACACTCTTTTCCTCTACTTTGCTTTTTAAAAAATTTGCCTCAAATTCTTTGCCTTTTATATGTTAGAGAGCTTCCCCCAAAACTAGCATTCCATCAATTCAGAATTGTCAGTTTTGAGAAGTAGTTCTTTGTGGAGATGAGAGCTGTATTGAATGAAATAGGAAGGATAATTCTTTCACTGATGCTTTGATTTTTGGATTCCCCCGCAATCTTGGCTGACCAAAGTAGATACCTTTTGGAAGATGGTTCTAGAAAATTTGGGGCTGTGGTTTGTAACTCTTTTGCTCAAAGGTCATAGCACTGATTTGTAGAAACTAGATCCAAATTTGCTTAATAAGTAGATTTTTAGAATAGCCTGAACAGTTTGAAGCCATTTTCCCCAAATCTGCTACTTATCCTGTATTTGGAGTTTATAGGTACCTTATTACTTGCATTTCAACAGGCTTATGTGCTCAAATGAAAATTCCTTGGGCTGGTCTGTTTGCAAAAGTTGAAATATTTATGTTATTGTTTTGGTGACCTGGATAGGTTTTTATTTTTTTTAAAATTTTTTTATTTTTTATTTTTTTCCCATTTGTAGTTAGAATCAAGGCAAAATGCCATATTGAATTGTTTGGGGATTCTGTTTTGATGCTGTAGATCAGTTGCCTTGTTGGTGATCTTTAGCTGGCAAGGTTGACAAGAATAGCTTGTTAGATTCTACAAGGTACGCTAAGTACTCATAGCTTCTTTTCCAAGTTATCCTACAAATCCTTTTCATGCCCTAACATTTGACATCTAATATTTTTTCTTATTTCTTACCAACAGAAGAGGTATAAGATACTGTCAATCAAAAACATTTTCAATATGTAACCAAAACAGTACATGTTGACAAATTTATATTTTTAAAGTACTCTTGCCTCCTTGATTTTAAGTTAATGGATGTATGTCAGTTTTAGAATATTGAAACTCTTAGGCTAACTGAAAATCTCTTTAGAGTTTGGAAGACCATTTTTTGATTTGTCTTTTGGTAGCATGTTAAGCACTTCTGTTTCGTAGAATGATTTTAGTCAGGGTTTAATTCCATGCCCTTTGGTACTAAATTTCCTTGAGTGTTTGGATACCGCAGGTGAGTAAGGGTATGTGAATAGACCCAAAATGCGGTTCTAGAGAATGTTTAACATTTAGAGTGTGCTTTTTTATGTGCATGTATGGAATATGTATGTGAAAGTATAATTGTGAACTTAACTTGACTAGCTTAATATAAAGTATAAATTAGCGTAGGTGTACTTTTTGTTGAAGCTTTATTGTAATTTTCAGCAGAATGACTTGTATTTAGTGACAAGTATTTACATTCTTGGTTGGAATCTCTAATAGTTTGTGAAATATGAATTCTGACATTTCTTGTTTTCTCTGTTTTTAGCAGGTAATTGCTGCCATGGAAACACAACTGTCTAATGGGCCAACTTGCAATAACACAGCCAATGGTCCAACCACCATAAACAACAACTGCTCGTCACCAGTTGACTCTGGGAACACAGAGGACAGCAAGACCAACTTAATAGTCAACTACCTTCCTCAGAACATGACCCAGGAGGAACTAAAGAGTCTTTTTGGGAGCATTGGTGAGATAGAGTCTTGTAAGCTTGTAAGAGACAAAATAACAGGTATGCAGTTTCATATGTGTTACTTACCTTTAAAGGATTATGTTTCTTTTGTGAGAAAATAATAAGTTTACTGCCTGTAGATCATTCGGTGCTGCAGTTTTACCCATCTAGGGATTCTCTGTTACTGACTACATTAGCAGGATGAAACTTAGTTTTAAAAGTTTTGTTTTCCTTTTAAAGCATAAAATATTTTTATGGACAGTATGTATTATAACTAGACTATTATATACCATATACTGTGCAATAACATCTTTGAAAAATGTTTCAGGAGTGTGTGTATGTCTGGGACAGAAAGTATCATGTTAACCTTCAGTTTTTAGTTTCCTGAGCTTATATGATTTAGCATTTTTACAGTGAGATATAGGAAGTTTATTCTGTTTTGGAGAAGGAAGAAACTTCTTAAAATGTCCTTTCCTTTAAGTCTGTATAGTTCTGCTTTTAATATATATTACAGAGTAAATAGTAGTATTCACATTGTCAATGTATAAATACTTGCACTGATATAATTTGAGTGTAGCAAGATCTTATGTTCTGTTCTTTGACAAGGAAAGGAAAAAGTGGTGTATGGGTGTTCTTCTTATCGTAAAGATAAAAATGAAAGTCTGGGTAATTTGAACTTTGATACATTTTGGGTTTTGGGTAGTGGAGAATAACCTTAGTATTTTGTAAGATTCAACTAAATATTTAGAATAAGCCAAAGTCTAATTGAGCATGTTCTTGGGAATGTTTCTTGTAGGAGTTGTTCTGAAACAATGAAAATGTACAAAGTTAAGTGTAGAAAGACTTCACTTTCTCATGTCATTATTAAGTTTGAGGGGTGATGTATATTAAATTGCTTTACATGGCTTATAACTCAAACTATAAAAACTAAATATTTAAGATTTTATTTATTTATTTGACAGAGAGAAATCACAAGCAGACAGGCAGGCAGAGAGAGAGAGAGGGAAGCAGGCTCCCTGCTGAGCAGAGAGCCCGATGCGGGACCCGATCCCAGGACCCTGAGATCATGACCTGAGCTGAAGGCAGAGGCTTAACCCACTGAGCCACCCAGGCGCCCTAAAAACTAAATATTTGAAATGGGCAGAGAATACCTAAAGGCAGTGAGAAGAGTTTGACCAAGAATCAAGTCAGCTCTTGGCTTCAGATGTCCGTAGGTAAATGAGGTAGAGGCTTAAGAAAGGGGTCACACTAGGTGATTTCTGCAGTCATTTTTACTTTGTCTGAGATAGTACCTTTCTTTTATCAAGACAGCAGGACTTACTGCCTCCAAGGTGGGAGATTGTGTTCTTAGAGCAATCACCTCAGCTTGGCCTCACAATCCTATTTCCTGGAGCTACAAATTGAAACTCACAGAGGGAACATACTTAAATCAAGTAAAAACCTAAGTAAAACCTGGTTGTCATCAGTCCATACTGAATAATTACACTTTAACTAGTTATGTTACTTAGATGTTCACCACAGTATCATCAGGGAAATTATTATCTTTTTTTTGGGGGGGGGGATACTGATAATCCAATGGAGAATATTTTCCCACTTCTTTTTCTAAAATCAGTGTTAGCATATGTGAAGTTTATAAACCATTTTTGAAAAGTTGAAAAAGTTAGAAAACAAATGGCTCCTTAAATAAAACCTTTTTTTTTTTTTTTTTTAATTTGACAGAGAGATAGTGAGAGAGGGAACACAAGCAGGGGGAGTGGGAGAGGGAGAAGCAGGCTTCCTGCTGAGTGGGGAGCCGACTCTGGGCTCGATCCCAGGACTCTGGGGTCATGACCTGAGCCGGAGGCAGATGCTTAACAACTGAGCCACTCAGGTGCCCCAAGAACAAATGGTTCTTAATACATTTGTTCTGACACTAAATTTTATTCTTTTTAGCAAAACAGCTTCTTCATATGTGACTTTTGCAACCTCCTTTACATAAATGACTGTCTGATAAATGGTATAAAGGCCATGATATCAGTGATGTGATTTCTGGGTTAATTGCTTAGTAACTGTCCCTACCGTGAAAAAAAAAGATACTTGAACTAGGTATATAAATGTTGAATTTTTTGTTACGATACTGTGAGTAGATAAAAATACAGAACAAATCTTATATCCTTTTTATTAGGCACCTTCTGCAGAAAACATTTCCAAGATTTTAATCTTTCATCTCTGGTCGATCTTGAATTATCTTACTCTTCCATAAGTCTTTTACTAGAGCTGTTTTATGGTGCAACAAATTTGGATTGTATGTCTTCATACCCTTTGCCTCCCTATCTTCAGTGTGATAAACAGTGGTAATGGAACCACAGTGCATGGTAATATGAAGGACATGGTTGGATACTGGCAAAGTGCATTAATATTTCCTGTCCAGTTTCTTTATCCCCCATCAATACCCCATTGTCTGTTCGGTGAGAGGGAGCCATGAACATATTTTCCCACCATGGTAAAATATCTGTTTAAAACTTATTAATAAGTGAATGGAGTACCCAAGAATATCCACAGTGGGCAGGAGGGTCCCAACACATTTTCTAAACTTTATTCTAAGAGACACAATCATACTTGTTCTTCAGAGGAAATGTTCCATTGACAGACAAATTTGAGAAATGCTGCCCTTCATAGTTTCCTATGTAAGAGCCAAATTGTAGATCATTAGCATATTAGAACCATACTTTTATTTTGTTTTATTTTATTTTATTTTTTTTAGAACCATACTTTTAAATCCTACAGTAAAGAAGCTGGTTTTCCGGCCTTATTTGACCACAAAACTCATTTTAGGGGATATCTCCCCAATACTAGATTTCCATCGAGCATATAAAGGGTTTTGCTATGAAAGCTTTTGAAATCATTTTACAGATTATCATACATTCTGAAACTCTACCGTAACCTGTTCATATCAAAGTTCATGAGCATGTTTCATAAATGAACATCCATGATAATGAACTATGTATTATAAAAGGTGAGCAGGTAAATAAGAATACAGAGCACCTCTTCTAGTAACCCTGTTTTGACTTAGTCCAGTGATATCTCATTCTTAGTATGGGTTAAAGTGGTGTTCAGAAGGGTCTGACTCATTTAGTCTCAAAGCCCAAATTTAAATGTGTATATATATTTTTAAATCCTGAGTTTCTTTGTTAATATTTGTATTGAACAAAATAGTATAGTAATGCTAGATTTAAAACTGGATTTTGAATGGTTGTACTTTGGCAAGTGAGCATATCTTCCTAAGAAACTGCTGTTAACGTGCCTGGAAAGATTGGAAGAATTTGTGAGGATGTGGACACTGCCCTTTGGTGTATTTAACATTGGCCGGTTGATGCGGTTTCTCAGTACACATTTGTAGGGTCAAGTCTGAGTTCCTTGGTCTATCTGTCCAACTTATCCTGCCTCCTGGGGAGCTCCTGGGCCAGCTCTTTGTATTCTGATTTTGTAGGAGGTGAGCATTAATTGTCTGGGTTGTAAGAAAACTATGAGGTCACTCTTTGGGAAGAACATTTAAATTGCTCTTTTTCATTTTTCTTTAATCTTTGCCTGCTTAAATAATGCTGAATTAGGAAATTGTATCTCAGGTTTAAAAAAAAAAAAAAAAATCCAGTTAGGAAAATATGTGCCTCTTGCCTAAGTCCTAAAAGTGAGTATATAATTTTAGATTGTGGTGTTGTTGGCAAATTAATGTCACTATTTTGATAGAATGAGGATTAGAGAAATACATTAAGACACCTTTCAGTAGTAAATATAGTAATCTTCTCTTTGGCCTAAATTCTATTTATTATTATGTTGTTTTTCAGGTCCTTTCTTTGGTCTCATGCCCAGCTTTATGCTTCATCCCATTTCCTGTCTATAGACATTCATCATGAGAAACCACTGCTGCTCATACAGTTTAGCTGATGTCGGTCCATCTCTTTGGGTTTATGTACTTTAGAGTCCTTGACACCTGCTGATGCTGCATTTTAGAGGAGTGAACTGGATTTTATGAGGCAAGGAGTGAGTAATAGAGTGTTAGAATCAGAAATGTCCTTGAGATGACCTTAGATAGCTCCTTCGCTTAACAGGTGATCTGAAGGCGAGGTTTGTTTAAATGTGAATAGTCCAAGACCTCATAGCTGTTAAGTGGTAGAGCAGGGACCAGAATTCCAGTTTTCTGCTTCTATCCTGGGATATTTCCTCCTTGTTTCTTGTTAGAGGCCAGAACTCTTTAAAAATTAACTATAGGACCAACTGATGAATTTATAGTGAGACACCTAACTTGTATAGATCCACTGAGGGGCATCTTTTGGTGGGTGTGTCTTCTTCAGAAGGGGGAAATAAGAGAGTTTTGAGATCAAGGACTGATGGATACATAAAATGAAGGAGAACATCCATGTTGCTCTATAAAACTTGTACTCTATAGTTGTGAATTTGGGTATTTTAGTTCAGTGATTGCTAAATCTGGCTCCCCATCCTCATGTGAGAGAGTTTTAAAAAATACAGATTTCGGGGGCTTTGGGAATCTGTTGTCAGAAAGTTCCTCAAGTGATTTTGATGGGCAAACAAGCAATTTTGGGAATCAGTCTTTTCAAGTATAATCAGTAGAGTTACCTGGTTTGGAATCACTTGGGATGACCACCAGAAATGCAGCTTCCTGGGCCCTGCCCAAACCTACTGAAGCAGAATCTTTGAAGTAGGGCCCAGAATGTTCCATTTACCTGAGAGTTATCCACTACTTTCCCTGAATATTTTGCATGGAGGTAGAACCAGAATATTCCAGGTTTACCTGAACTTTGGCTGGAGATGGGTGGGAGAGTTGTAATAATTGCAGTACTTTATCTACAGCCAGCTGTGGTGGTGTCCCTTCCCCAGTGGTGGTTTCTGATGAATACCTCCTGGGGTGCAGGACTAGAGGTGTCAAGTTTAAAAGTCACTAGGCTAGGGGTGCCTGGGTGGCTCAGTAGGTTAAAGCCTCTGCCTTCGGCTCAGGTCATGATCCCAGGATCCTGCAAGGGAGCCTGCTTCCTCCTCTCTCTCTGCCTGCCTCTCTGCCTGCTTGTGATCTGTCAAATAAATAAACAAAATCTTAAAAAAAAAAAAAAAAAAGTCACTAAGCTATGTCTTTACCGAATATCTAACCTGTCCCTGAAAGGGTGTGTATGTGTGTACATATGTATAATTGGTTTTCAAACCTCCAACGTAGCTTGTTCTGTCATTGTTACTTTTCCTTTCTTCTAATGGAAGAGCAGAGAAGTAAGTTAGGTGAAGACTTCAGGTAATGAGTGATGCTCCTTTTTATCTTGATGTAATGTCTGCACTGTTATTCCAGGACTTGTCAGAGGTGGGTCCTGTGCTGATCTCATCTGCCAACAAGAATCTTTCAGACAAAAAGGAAAAACAAACACCCAAACAAACATATACAAATTGTAGGGGACCCAAGGAGGGACTTTGCCAGTGTCCATCCTTGGATGATTACCTTTGAACAGACAGCACCACCTATGCTAACACAGTTCCGCCACTCCTCTTTTTTTTTTTTCCTTCTTTAAATAGGGTTTAAGCTAGATTTAAATTATAGCTTTCTTGCTTCCTGAGAATATTCTCCCCTCCTCTTTAAGATTTTACCTATTTATTTGAAAGAGAGAGAAGGCACAAGAGAGGGGAGGGGCAGTGAGAGAGGGACAACCAGGGAGCCTGATGTAGGACTTGATTCCAGGACCCTGAGCTCATGACCTGAGCTGAAAACAGACACTTAACTGACTGAGCCACCCAGGCGCTCCCCTCTTCTCTTCCTTTTAAAAATAAACATAATCTTTGCTTTTCAGGATTGAAGTAGTAAGTGGTATTTTATTTTTCTAATTCATACCTTCAAATTTAATAGCATTTATTTACTGTGATAAAGTCAATCACAGTGAGTCTCAGGCTGTTTTGATGAACATTAATTTGAAAAGGTGGTTGTATGTGTCTGTTGCAATCCTTAAGTCAGCTTTTGGATGTCCATAGTATGAAGAGATTGAAGAGATTAAGAACTGATTCTTTCAGACAAGTAGTTGAAGAGGGCAGGGTGGGTGGGTGGTTGGTGGTAGTTTAATAAATACCTCACATTGCATACTTTGGGAGCTGTTTATTTAGAGATTTAGTGGAAAGACTGGTGTGTCCTTAGGTCCTCACAAAACAAGGGCATCTTTGCTGTACTAGTAAATGCTTTGGTGGTCCCTAATATATTAACTGTGGAATGCAATACATTTCATTATGGCTATTTTTAGATTTTAGTGACTAAATTTGTATAAAGTATTATTTTTATAAAATGATTTTTTTTTTTTTTTTGGTGGTGGTCCTGAAAAAACTTTTTTAATTGACTCTTCTTCTGTTTTCAAAGATTTTTAAACCTATTTTAAATGACTAGTCAGTCATTTAAAAAAATTGTTACCATTGTAGAAGCTTTTTATGAAGTTTTGGGGGAAAAACTTAAGAATTCTGTGTTCACTTTTCCACTTAAACCTTGAACTTGGAGTGTTTTATGGAATAAATTTCAATGTCCGCATTGAATGATTTAGATGAAAACTTAAGGATGATAAAATTAAAATTTATCAAATTTGAGAAACTAAATGCAGTTCTTTATCATTATCATGTAGGAAAATCTTTTCCTTAATTCTCTTAATTTAATTCATAGGCCCCTAGGGCCTGAACATAACAGAAGATAAATTAGACAGTTTTTATTTTTCCTTAAAGATTTTATTTATTTATTTGACAGAGATTACAAGTAGGCAGAGAGGCAGGCAGAGAGAGAGGGGGAAACAGGCTGCCCCCCTGAGCAGGGAGCCTGATGCAGGGCTCGATCCCAGGACCCTGGGATCATGACCTGAGCCGAAGACAGAGGCCTTAACCCTCTGAGCCACCCAGGCGCCCCTAGACAATGTTTTATGTCACCGCTATCTCAATAAACCGGGGGGGGGGTGGATTAACAGAAGAAGCACAATTTTTGTTAGTATTTTTTTAAAAAAAATTAAAGATTCTATTTATTTATTTGACAGAGAGATATCTCAAGTAGGCAGAGAGACAGGCAAAGAGAGAGGCAGAAGTAGGCTACCCACCGAGCAAAGAGCCCAATGTAGGGCTCGATCCCAGGACCCTGAAATCATGACCTGAGCCGAAATCAGAGGCTCAACCCACTGAGCCCCCCAGGCGCCTCATGTGCACTGAAGTTCACACACAAAAAAATTGAAACTCAAAAGTTAAGTGGTTAGACTTGGGGGCTTGTACCATTTTACCAAAGGAAAGGGGGTTGGGTTCTGAGGCTTGGTAAATTGTGGGAAAGTGACCAGGAGTTACATGGGGGAAACTATTGGAAGGTATTGAGCTATTTTAGCAAGGTTTGTTTATACATTTTGGTGCCTGCTCTCCATCTCTGGTGGTGAAAGTGGCTCTTTCCTCTTTCTGGCACAGTGGCAGGGGACCTCTCCCCAAGGGAAATTTGTGACCTCCTTGGTAGGCAGAAAAGGATAGGGGAGAGAACTCTCTGTGTCTGTTGATTCTTAACTGCCTTCAGCTCAAAATGATCCTAAGCCAAAATGACTTATTTGCGGTGATACCTTCTTTAGGGCCCCTTTAGCATGAAATAAATTAACTTTCAGTTAGCAAACCTAAACAGAAAAGGTTTTTCTTTGACTATCTTAATGGTAATGCAACCTGAAATGGTTAGTTGCTGGAAAGAAAAGATAGCTATCGTTTGAAACAAAACCATTGTTTATTATGTGTCATTGGTCTGGATTTTAGTTTTTCTGATTTCTTGATGTTGATATTTGTGCTGCTTAATGAAGAAAAGTATTGCAGCTCCCTAGAGTTAGTTACACATTTTTCTAGCCGCTTTTTAAGACGATCTACTGGCGAAATAAGGTTGGACGTACTGTATAAATGAGGTTTATGAGTTTTGATTCTGTGGTTTATTGACCCATATTGTCACTAGGGCTTCTAGAATGATCATGGTTGTCTTGTCAGCAGATTAAGAAAATTCATTGAGTGCCTTTGACTTGATTCCTTTATTAATTTGGTACAAAACGTTAACTTTGTTAATGTGTTCAAGTTCATAGAAAACAGAGTTGAAGTTCTTCTGTAAGGAATCCTCCTCTTAAAATTTAGCCAAGTGTGAGTGGCTGTGTGCTGTTTGCTATTGCAGATCTTTTCACAGTGTTTTTTTTCTAGTTTTGTTTACTTCTGCATTGTGTGACTCCTCACAACCTATTTGACCTTCTGGCTTATTCCTGAGAAAGTCATTCTCCTTTTAGAGTAAGGTTTAAAGGAGGCAGAGCAGCTGTAAGAGTAGAAACTGCCTTCAGTTTATTTAGTGGCTGTCCTAGTAATAATGGAAAAATGTACATGAGAGAAGATGGTGATCAAAATGGGAGAAGATAGAGAGCAATTAAATTCTGATATACGATTTCTTTTTCTGAAATCCATAGAATGTTAAAATCCTCTTTCTCATCACCTATGAAATTGGCTTTCTCCCCTCCCTTTTTCATGATGCAATACAAAATCAACCTGCTTTTCTTTTGATGGTTTTTATTTCACTGTCTTATTTGTTATGCTACCTTAGCATCAGCCTTTGTTTCTTAACTTTTGAAATTATCAATAGAGCAAAGCATTTTGATTTTGCGCCTGTTGGAACATTTCCTTTTAAGTACTTCCTGAACAGAATAGTTGATCATTGAAGCTAAAACCGTGCTTCACAATTCACCAGCTTCTTCCGAGCTTGTTTTAAGTTAATTGACTTTCAGTGGAGTGCATTGCTACTATACCGAATTTTGAAGCTGTGGAAACCCTCGAAGCTTGCCTTTTCAACTAAAAAGGTCAGCTTTTAAAGATATTTCCTGGCATTTTACTTGTCAGTGTTGTTTGATTTGTGAGTCCTGTGCATTGGCTTTAGTTAGCATGTTTTACTCCTTAAAAAGTGGTTTCACTTTTTAAAGTTTTAAAGTGTCAATATTTTGACCTCATTGGGTGTCCTTTTATTGGTGATGGTACTGTTGTCAGCTATATTCTGAGGAGCTTTAAAGCTGTAAAGCAGCATTGACCGCTCTTGCAAGTATTGTGAAGAAACAGATCCTCAGTTACTGTCTTTTTGTGATCTAACTATTCAACCTTACATCATCTATGATATTGAACTAATTGGGGAAGGATCATTCCTTCTACATTGTTCTAAATAAGAACAGAGATTCTTACTCTGTGTGCTTCCTTCATGGAAATAAATGCAAGATGGAAGTATTCAGTTTAAACTGTGTTCATAGCATTCCTTTGTATCTTTCCATATGATATGGACTTGAATGAGATGGTAATAGGATTTACTAAACTGCTATTACTCCAGGGTTGTTACTTGGTTAGCTTGCGATCAAGTTCTCAGGATTAACATCCAAGCAAAAAATGTCTGCTACCTGCTACTCCCTAGCTAGGGAGGTGGCTTAATGAAGCAATTTGAGGTGTTAGCCTAGAAAGAATGTAGCACTTGGGTTCATATCCCAGTCTAGCCACTTATTTGTAATGTAGCCTTATACGAGCTCTGTGACTCCAAAGTTGAGTCTCTTTCATAAAGTGGGTAGCACACAGGCATCTCTCTTTCTCCATACCCCTCCTTACCAGTTAAAACACATTCAGTTATGACAGTTGCAGACTTTTTTCCTTAAGTGAACCAATTTTGAAAAAATCTTCAAATAGATCTGTTGCCTCAGAATTCTTATAATTTCTCAGGCATGATGTGGGAAGAACCTAAAGCTAATATTCTGTTCTTGCTTTCTAGATGATTTGACCAAGACAGTTGATTTTCTAGTGGTGGGACAAGGTGGGAATAGGAAGTTCAAGGCAGGACTTGGGAGCCTAGAAAGATGATTACTGATACACCAGTCTCTCTGAATCAGAGTGCTGAAGTGTGGGGTATTGTGTGCATGTTATTCAGAATGAATGAACTTGACTTAAAATATGAAGGTACTCTCTGCTGAGCTTCCCCAGTGAACTATTACTGGCCTGGAAGATAAGCAAATTGTTAAATTGAGTCATGAGGTATTGGTTAGATAAAAACTGAGGATTGTTTTCACTTTTATGGACATCTTCTTCCTTAAAATTAGTATCCTTTTTATATAAATTATAAATACTATTACCAAATATTCTGATTTCATAAAATAAGACGTTCAGGTAGGGAAATACAGAGACTGGTGTGCTTGGATATTAAAAAGTCCAGTATTCCTGTAGTGTTAGCAGATCAGAAGGCTTCAAAAAAAAATTGCTATCCCTTTGTTTTCTTTAGTTGGAATATTCATTGAAAACATTTAAAGCCTTGCTTTTATTCAGTCATCACAGACTTTACAGATTTCAGTTTGTGTAAAGGGGGGTGGCGATTTCCACTAGGGCCTGGTTAACTTAGCAGATGCAATTTTACATCTTGTTTTCCTTTTTTTGTTAAATCCGTATGCATATTGTGAATTAGAGTTTATTTTTAGCTTTTAATGAGTTCTTTTCTCATCATTGTACTTTTTGTTGGAACTCTGTTTTCTACATAATGCTTTGGTTTTGAAGGGGAGTGTATATGGCTCACAAGTCCTGTAATCCACCCCCAACCTCCTGTCCAGCTCCATAGAAATTTGCATTTTTGCATTTGAGGTGATAGATCTGGGTTTTTTTTTTAATTTATTTTTAATTTATTTATTTATTTTTACTTAGTAGTGTAGATGTGGTCTTGTCCTTGACTCCTCACAACCTATTTGACCTTCTGGCTTATTCCTGAGAAAGTCAAATTTTCCTTTTAGAGTAAGGTTTAAAGGAGGCAGAGCAGCTGTAAACAGGCAAACCAGAGTCCTTTCATTGTATTCAAGGTCACTGGAGCCTGAGGGAACAATTTTATTTTCTCACATTTTGATGCTTTAAATCCAGTCTTAAGGTACCACTGGGTGAATGACACAGTGGCCTCCAAGGCACTGTTCTCTGAGTCTTCTTTCTTAACCCTGGTACTAGTCTGTGAGAGTTTTTTTCATACCGCTGAAATGAATTATATAGTTTGCTCTTAGTCCACCTTAAAATGGATCTGAGCAGGTTGGTTATGGTGGCTCAGATCAGTTGTCCCACTGAGTCAGTGGTTTACATTGTCAGTATCAGTGATTTTTTAGACAGTTGTCAGTTTTGTGTGTATGTTTGTGTTTTAAATCAAATTCTAGCTTTAGCTTTCTTTTCTGCAGTACTTTTATTTTTAACTAGTCCCTGATACAGAATTGTAACTGCAATTGTTTGAAAGACTATCCAGTTGGTTTCATGTTCTCACCTTGTAACCTGTTAAGATATTTATGTATGCTTAAAGGATTAGAATAGGATATCTGTTCAAGGAGCTTTTAGTGGAAACATGGCATGAGGGTCTGGAGGGGTATGGCCCGGCCAGGCTATCACTAGGTGTTAGGAAATGATACAGAAGGCTTTTGAATAACACCTTCATTAGCCTGTAGATTCCGCATTCAGAAAAAAACAAAATTCCTTTGAGGATTATAATAGTCTAATATAGCTCCTGGTCATTTTGTGTTTCTTTTCTTTTCTTTCTTTCTTTCTTTTTTTTTTTTTTTAAGATTTTATTTATTTATTTGACAGAGAGAGACCACAAGTAGGCAGAGAGGCAGGCAGAGAGAGAGGAGGAAGCAGGCTCCCCGCTGAGCAGAGAGCCGGACGCAGGACTTGATCCCAAGACCCAGAGATCATGACCCGAGCTGAAGGCAGCAGCATAACCCACTGAGCCACCCAGGTGCCCTCATTTTGTGTTTCTGTAGAAATTTTCCTTCCCTCCTTTTAATTTAGATGAGAATTACAGAGAATGAAAGTAAAGGGATAAGGTAGCTCTGTGAGCAGTAATGGAATCCAGGGTCTTCGCGTGACAGGCAAGATTGGGGCAGTCATTACGTCTGATGGTAAGATTTTAAATTTGACTGAGGACTATCATTTAGTAAGTTATGATACCTCATACAGTTATCACAATGATTAACCTTCAGGTTTTCATTTCTGGATATTCATTCAATCAAGAGTCTTGAGAATTGCTGGGAATAAGAAGAAATACTGGGTGAATTTCCATCTTTTAAGAGTGCAAGGACTAAAAGATGTTCCAGTAGCACAGAAGAGCATAATTGTTTAATTGATGTTTGGTATAATCTTTCATAGTCTGGAGTCTTAAGGAAAATAATTTGTCCCTCTCTCTTTCTTCAGAAGAATGCTACTTAGAGCTGGTCAATCTTTATCTCAATCTCAACTGATATTAGAGGTATCTGAAGTGTTTACACCTTTACAATTTACAACTGTCTATAGGAGATGAAACTTTAAAGTTCTACTTCTGTAGTCTGAGATGTAATTTTTTGGGAGAGGAGTGGAAATGAAGAACCCAGGCACAGTATGGAAGGCTTTGGGTTCAAGAGATGTATTTCAGGATTACATCTGCAGAATGTTGGGGTGCCTAGGTGGCTCAGTGGGTTAAGCCTCTGCCTTCGGCTCAGGTCATGATCCCAAGGTCCTGGGATTGAGCCCCGCATCGGGCTCCCTGGGCACCCCCCCCCCCGCCTGCCTCTCTTCCTACTTGTGATCTCTCTCTCTGTCAAATAAATAAATAAAATCTTAAAAAAAAAATGTATTTCAGTGGCTATATGTGTCTTCTTGCTAAAAAAATTTTCTTGCTTGAGGAGAATGAGATCATGTAGGTGTAAATGGACTACCTTAATAATGTTGGTGTTTTATGAGGACAGCTAGAATAAGCCCTTATTTTATACATTGTATTAGGTTTTATACATTGTATATAGGGCTTGACTGGTAAGTGGATCTGGCAACATACATAAGATTTTTCAAGTTTTCCCAAAATAAAGGAGATTAGTTTGTAATACATAACTGTTTAGGCCTTTACCTCTTTATAAATAGCAAGGAAGAAATTGTCAACAACAACACAGAAAACTCCTTGACACTAAGGATTATTCAATATTAGTATCATCTGAAAGACTAGGGTTTAGTGAAATCGTCATTTGTATATTTGAATACCTAGCATTTTGTATAGAATTCTACGGCCTAGGAGGCTCTAATAATATTTCTGATGGCAACGTTCTGTTAGGAATTGATTTTGTGTAACTTAACAAAGGCAAGGTAGATGGTGAAGTTGCAGGGGTGAACATGAGAGAGTACATATAGCCCAACTTATTTCCACAGGTGAGGAATCCTTTCACAGATGTGCATCTTAGGGCTGAGTTAGCAGGAGACCTTACACTCCCAGCCCCTTTTCTTTAGGGGACACTTTGTGGCAAAAAGATGATTTCTCTGAATGAGATACCTTATGCCACCTGTCTTTGCCCTAATCTTGAAATATGTTCGCAGAGTTGCCATGTGATGTGACCCAAATGGCTTAGAAGCTTTGTCTGTAGAAGTTGCTTCCCACGTCAGACATCCTTAATATTATTTAATCCGGTGGCATAAAAAACAGCATTTTCCCCAAGAGTGAGCCTCAGATATGTAATCAGGTCACTTCAGTAATAGCACATGAAAGGAAGCATCATTTCTAAACTCCTTAAGAAAGGGGCACCTGGGTGGCTTCGCGGTTAATCGGCTGCCTTCAACTCAGGTCATGATCCTAAGGTCCTGGATTGAACCTGGAGCTGGGCTCCCTGTTCAATGGGGAGGCTACTTCTCCTTCTCTCTTTGCCCCTCACTTGCTCTCGCTCTATCTCAAAGATAGAGCTCACTTGCTCTCACGATCTCAAAGAAATTTTAAAAAACTTTAAAAAAAATAAAAAGTCCTTAAGAGAAATTAAAAGTTTAGGTATACTTCTTTTATTTATTTTAAAGTTTGTTTTTTTTTTTTTTAGCAAGCTCTGTACCCAGTGTGGGGCTCGAATTCACTCTAAGATTGAGTTGCATGCTCTGTCAGCTGAACCAGCCAAGCACCCTAGGTGCACTTATTAAATAAAATTCTTTTCCCCAACATCCTGCTTTCGGTTCATGGGTACTTGAGACGATAACATGGTAGTAATTTAAACAGATTATTATTATTATTTTTTAAAAGATTTTATTTATTTGACAGAGAGAGATCACAAGTAGGCAGAGAGGCAGGCAGAGAGAGAGGGAAGCGGGTTCCCCGCTGAGCAGAGACCCTGGATGTGGGGCTCAATCCCAGGACCCTGGGATCATGACCTGAGCCAAAGGCAGAGGCTTTCACCTGCTGAGCCACCCAGGCGCCCCTGAACAGATTATTTTTTTGTTTAGGTTTTTCCTGTTTCATGGGGGGAAATTGGGGTCAGATAGTCTAAGTCGTGGAGTATATGATTTGCATATTTCCTTTTTAATGTACTTCTTAGTACCTGGTAAGAGATCAGCCTCTGTGCTTCTCCAGGTCAGTGTGATGGCGCATTTACTGTGATGCTGATGAGGACAGGGCCACATCACTTTTGTGTGCTAATGAATCATTGTCTGAGCAAAATCTTTTAAGCATTTGCTTCTTAATTAAAGTGTTTATGTGAATTTTAAGTTTGGAGGGTCACAATAGTTAATCTTTCAACTTTTTTTTTTTTTTTTTTAAAGATTTTATTCATTTATTTGACAGAGAGAGATCACAAGTAGGCAGAGAGGCAGACAGTGAGAGAGGAGGAAGCAGGCTCCCTGCTGAGCAGAGAGCCCGATGCGGAACTTGATCCCAGGACCCTGAGATCATGACCTGAGCTGAAGGCAGCGGCTTAACCCACTGAGCCACCCAGGCGCCCTAATCTTTCAACTTTTAAACTAGGTTATTTTGTCAGAGATGCTTATGTATATGAATTTTGGGAACCAGAGCATTTTGTATTTCTTTTTAGAAGGCATCAGGGTAGCTCAGTTGTTAAGCCTCTGCCTTTGGCTCAGGTCTTGATCCCAGTGTCCTGGGATCGAGAGCCCCACTTTAGGCTCCCTGCTCAGCGGGAAGCCTGCTTCTCCCTCTCCTAGTCCCCCTGCTTGTGTTCCCTATCTCGCTGTGTCTCTCTCTGTCAGATAAATAAATAAAATCTTTAAAAAAAAAAAAAAAAAAAGCTGCAGCAGCAGCAGCCATCTGTTAATTGGTGGGCAAATTGCCCTGTGGTCTCAGAGTGGTTTGCTGTAACATAGCTGTCCCTTAGCAAATCAAAACACCTATTTATTTCTGTCCTGGTACCTCTTTGACTTAATTTGTAGCCATGGTTCCCATCTGACCTGTAGCTTTTTAAACTTTCACCTTGTACTCCTGCCTTTCTCTATAGATTGTTTTTCTCTTTACTAGTTCAGAGAGGACTTCTTGAGGTCCTTAAAGCTGTGTCTGCATTATTTAAATAAGTTTCCTTTATAGTCAGCATTTCTACCCTACCTGACCAAACACAATTGGTCTGTTCGGGGATTTCTCCGAAGTATAAAAATCATTGCTTTTATGTGACTATTTTAAGTTGAGGGGGAGGAAAAAAAAACCCATATTCCTCATATCCTCTTGAAAATGTAACTGCCTTTTTTTTATTAAATATAAAACTAAACAAAATGTGCTGTACAAAAGAGAAGGAAAAATCACACGTTATTTATACCTAAATTTTTGCGTCAGTCGGGGACAGTGGATGTCCTTTGGAATTTACTTCCTTTGTCTTTGCTAAAAATATCTCTTAATTTAATTATGATCTTTCTTTACTGAAATAAAATGAACTAAAGTGGAGAGTTGCCCCAAGTGAAAACCTTGTTACATATATTGAATATACTTTATCAGTGATACAGATAAGAAGGTGAAATGATACATGTTTTTACTTTATTTGAAACTTTTTTCCCCCAGATGATGATGTGATGCTATCCAGCCTGCCCCCCTTTTTGAGTAGGCCCCACACCCAGTGTGGTGCCCAACGTGCGGTTTAACTCATCACCCCTGAGATCAATTCCTGAGCTGAAATCAAGAGTCCCATGCTTAACCGGCTTAACCAACTGAGGCAGCCACATGCCCCTAGGGTCCCCTTCTTAAATGACTCAGCCTTCCCCTCTTTCTCACTGTTGTTCTTTTTTGACTTGGTATCACTATTTGTATGTGTGGGTCTTAGGTATGTGCGTGCATTCAGAAATCATGTATAACTTTGTGTTAGTTGCACAAAATGGCTTATGGTACTTAATATTAACACTTTCCGTTCATAAGAACAGCTTAGCTGGGGGTGGGGATTAGGGGGGCAGGATTCAGATATATATATTTTTATACCTTTGTAAAGGAGGTCTTGGAAAATTGTGTCTACCCTGGGTAATCAGGTTGGGTTTTGCCGTTTGATGTCTGGGGTTATCCATGTCTGCTAGCTGAATAGTGAATGAGTATGAGAGGCTCTTGGGTTGGTGCTCTGTGTTAATTGCCAAGTATTAAGGTTCAGAAAGTTCCTTGTCTTTTGTTAACTCTTAGGAAGGTGAGAAGTTATGTCTTGGAAGTAGAGAGCTACTTGGGGAAGGAGGGTTTGCCTTTGATTCCTTTCCTCATGGAAGGAATTCCTAACGGAAGGTCCACTGAAGGAAAAGAGTAGTTGGTCTGAAATTTCAGTTTTGGGTATAGAGGGATTAGAAGGAGCTAATCATGCTTATTCTAAGGTCAGAGCAGTGGCTCAGAGAAGGGTAGCATGAGCAAAAGGTTTTTGTGGATTAGGAGAATAAGGAGTAGATGGGAGATTAGCCATTTCAGATTGTAGTAGTTTGTAGGGTTTTGTGAAAGAAGTCATGGGTTTTTATCCTGCAATTTTTGTTTTTTTTAGAGATCTCTGGGGACTTGAATGAAAGGCATTTGGTTCTGATCCCCTTTCTGGCCATCAGTATTTCTTTCTCAATGGTCTTCTTTATCCCAGATCTGTATGTCCTGATTGTTCTAGGCTTCCAGAGTTACTTCCCTGATTTCTCTAGGTTTCTCTCTCATCTTTCTTCGTTGTCCATCCCTGCTTGGTGCATGCTGCAGTATGACTGCCGACCTTCATGTGGGGCACCCTGTTCTTATGATCTGCTTCTTTCTGTAAAGATCACGTGCTGTTCATTCAGCATGCCTTTAGTCCAACCATCTCCTCTGTCTTTCTCTTCTCTACACATTAGCTCTCCTCTGTATGCCTATTTCCTTATTTCTCTGTCAGGAAACTCCCCAAGTTTCTTCTGCGTTTCAGCCAACTAAATATATCTTTTGCAAGTTTGTGCTGGTTGAACATGAAACGCCAGTCTTTTACCGTAGATATTCCGTGTTCATTAGGAGAGTGCTTCTCCCTTGTTTACTGTCATGCTTTAAATTTCTGAGCAAAGGTCTTCAGAGGGCAGAGAGCATGTGGTATTGATCCCACCTGCTTTTCTTCAGCTAGGAAACCACACTGTGCGTATGAAAGCATTTTTAATGCAATCTGCTGACGAGAGAAGTGTCTTGTGTGGGAGACAATTTTGGCAGTAGCAAACATGTTTGGCTTTAGCCATAAGAATTGCTTTCTGCGTTTCTGGAAAAAGAGTATGCAAATCAAGTCCTGTTTTAAATGAATCTTTTTATAATGTGGATATCTCTAATCTGTTTTGTAATGATGGATTTGTTTTGAGGATTTAAATGGTTTGTGCACCTGCAGCATGCCATTTCCTTTTTCCTCTCCCCCTAGGTTTTGTTTTTTTTTTTTTCTTTTGTACATAGCATCTTGATGGATTAGGAAAGATTGGTGGTTTCAGTCAATCGATTACATGACAACAAGAAAAAAATTGCAGGTGTATTTGAAGATTATGAATATCCTGGTTGAAAACATGTGACCTTTGGATACATTGGACTCCATTTCAGTGTAATTCCTGAACTTGGCCAAAGTCAGTGAAGTGTATGCTGGGAAGATCAAGTTTGGAAAGGTCAACCTTGACTTTGAAGAACCCTAACTACCATTAACCAGCTTACTGTATGCCTTTGGGCAAGTTACTTAGCATCTCTGGGCCTCCAAATTTATAACTATAAAATTGGTACAGATTTATCTATGCAGAGCTTTATTGTGAGAATTAAATATAAGTATGTGTAATGTAAGACTTATTAATTGTTTGATGGCAGTTTATAATTAGGCAGTGATACCGTTTGTTTCTAGAGAGCTTCAGAAAAAAGCATTCATGGATCAGTAGGAACAGACTTTTCCCGCAGACTTACTGAGCTTTTTGTATTGGAAGGCTTTGCCTGGTGAACTTTTACCTTTGGATGAGAGAATGTTTTTTGTTTTGTTTTATGCAAACTATTATGTATTCAAGAAGAGAATTTATCTCTTACAAGATTTTTAATCAGGTAGAAGTGGTGGGATTTATAGGCTTATATTTTCCATTGTTCTGGACAAAGCAGGGAGCTCATCATAGTAGTTTTTGAGATTCTTTGACACAGTTTCAAGGGGCCCCAAGCTAATTCTAGTGTTTTAGGACGTTTAAATTTTTCTTCTTACAATATCTAAATAAAAAAATAATGTCTTACAAAGTGAGAAAAACACATTAAGAAGCTGTATTGCTTTTCTTTCTTTCTTTTTTTTTTTTAAGACTTTATTTATTTATTTGACAGATAGCAATCACAAGTAGGCAGAGGCAGGCAGAGAGAGAGAGAGAGGAGGAAGCAGGCTCCCTACCAAGCAGAGAGCCTGATGTGGACTTGATCCCAGGACTCCAGGATCATGACCTGAGCTGAAGGTAGAGGTAGCCCACTGAGCCACCCAGGTGCCCCAAGAAGTTGTATTGCTTTTTGATGGACTGCTCACCAGTGTCTGTGTATGTGTATGCATAGATTGACACCAGCTGGTGGTAAAAGCAACAGCAGATGCCCTTTTTACTACTACAGTTGTTAACTGGTTTCTCTCTTTACCACAACAATATTTTGATGTACACAGTTCTTTTGCCCTCATCTCAAATGATAGTTACTTGAACAACTCCATTGCCTTTTAGGAAAGCACAATATAAAACAAATAACTCAAGTGCGCGCACTTTTGTGTTTGTATGTGTGTGTGTGTGTGTGTGTGTGTGTAGAATTAAAAGAAATTTGTGTAGAGGTGCCCTGGTACTCATTCAGTTAAGCATCTGATTCTTGATCTCAGGGTCATGAGTTCAAGTCCTATGTTAGGCTCTGTGCTGGATGTGGGGCCTACTTTAAAAAAAAAATTTGTAGAGAGTTCATTAATAAAGAAATGAGAATAAGGCAGCATACCTAGATCTGCTGAAAGTAGGTTTTTTTTTAAAGATTTTGTTTATTTATTTGACAGAGACACAGTGAGAGAGGGAACACAACTAGGGGGAGTGGAAGAGGGAGAACCAGGCTTCCCCCCGCTGAGCAGAGGTCCTTTGGATCATGACCTGAGTGGAATTCATACACTTAATGACTGAGCCACCCAGGGGCCCCTGAAAGAAGTTTTTGCCTTAGCTCAGAATTGTTGGTTTGTTTTTGTTTATGTTTCTGTTTTTTTTTTTTTTTTTTTTAAACAAAAAAAGTTGCTAGGGCTTTTGTTTTGTTTTGTTTTGTTTTTAGAACTGTAGTGTCTGACCTTCTGGCCACCTGCCATTTTTTGGCTTTTGTTCTTGTTATGGGGTCAGTTGCAGTATTTAAGGTGACACTGTTGATTTTTCTTTGAGGGCAACTACCTAAATTAGTGAGTAATGAGAGCTGGCTTTTGTTTTAACTGTGGTGTTGAGATGTTATAGTAGCTCACCGTGTGTCTGGCTAGAGAACCTCTAAGGTGAAGTCTTATTCTAAGATGTTTACATGCTTGAGCAGTTGGTTTATTTTCCTCACTTTGGATAAAGATCATATTTCCCAATTTTCCTGGTCTTAAATGTAAGACATCTTAGTACCCATGTGCAGTACTGAAGAATTTAATATGCTGTTGCTGTTCTCAATAGCCTAAGCCTGGATTGTGTGGGAGTTCTTAATGTTGTCTGAAATTGTGATGTATTAAGAATCCACAGTTTCACCAACTTAAGCAAGGTCATGCTGCATTGCCAGCGGATTCATAATTACTGGGATTGGAACCATAGGAAAATAGAGTTGCATAATCAGAGGACAGATATGGCCATTAAAATTAACTTGAAAGGAAAATGCCTTGGTGCTAAGGATGTTAAGAGCTCCCTCAAGAATTAGGGTGCTTAGGTAATATTTACCAAATGATCACTATTTACAACTTTGATTTCAGCAGAAAAGTTACAATTTAAACTCTTCACTATTATCTCAATGTATCTGTGAAGTCCTGAAAACTTTTTTAAAATATTGGGGCATTTTAGTCTTAGGCCAGCTTTATTAGCATTTGGGTAGAAGAGGAGTCTTCGAGTGAGCCATCTGTTTCTGTGTTATGTGAGCCTCTAGGTTGAATTCTCTTTCTTGCCCTAATCCCTGGTAATGTCCTTTGGGAAGCTGGTAAAAATGCTCCGAGCTTTTAGGGAGGCTGGCTTGTTTTGTAGTAATAGGATCTCACTAGTCCTCTGCCTCACAATTTGATCTTCCTCATTAGAGGGCAGCTAGGAGGACCTGTTTAATTTGACCAGAGTTTAGTTGAGTGTTTAAGTGAAAGGTCTTGCTGCATCTGGCATGCTGCATCTGAGGAGACTCAGGCTAAGTCAGAAATTAAAATTTGGAGAGGAGACGTGACTGGAGAGGATTGCATCCCTCTGTTCTGCTACTATTCTCTCAAACCTTCCCCCTGATGTGTGGTATCCACATGGTTTTGTTACACATCAGATCTGATATATTAAGAGAGCTCCTTTGTAAAGTCTGGTCCTCTTTGCTTTGGTGCCAGAGTTGCAGCACACAGCCTGTCTGAACAGACACACATAACCAATGCCCAAGAACAGGAAGTCCATCTGAAGAAGCACAGCACATTTGCAACTTTAGTGTGTGTTGGGGGAAGGAGGAAACAAGGGTGTTCCAATGATGGAAATGGGTGGGTCTGTCTTTAAAAACAAAAATTGCACTGTTCGCCCCTCCCCCAGAGTAAACTTGTTTTCTTGATTCAAATTATTTGCTTTTTTTTGGTTAGGGGATGAGGTTTTATATTGGGGCCTTATTTGGAGACAGTGAATCTTTTCTTTTTATTTCTTTCTTTCTTTCTTTTTTTTTTTTTTTTTAAAGTATTGCATTATTAGACCTCAGATTGCAAATAATCTTGCTTGTCAGACAGAACCATAGTGACCTGTTTCTGCGAACTGTGGGATTTAGAAAAGATTTATGCTGCTTTTGTCTTTTTTTATTTCATAAAACATTGCTACTGCTCTAAATGAAATAATAGATACACATCAATCAGCGTAGTCACCTTTTATTGTTGATTCAACTACCAGGTTTTTACAGAATTCACTCTGCATTTTATTTGACTTGTACATGAATAGTCTCGGCAGACTTAATTATATTAGTGAAAAAGCACTTTCAACAAAATTATATGCTGACATCCCATAATTCATACTTACAGATTTGTGAAACAGATTTATGTAAATCTATCAAATTACTCTAGGTGACATTATTTTTTAAAATTGAGATTTCATTTAAATGGTATTTGTAGAAATTTTTCATGAAAAATTTTACATGAACTATTTAAAAAAATATATCACACATCACTCCCTTAGAAGGACAGAACACTGTAACATTTGTTCCTTCTGGAACAATGCAGGGACATGGGGGAGCAGGGTATCTCTCCTCTAAACCATAGTTTTCTGAAAGGCAGACGGCTCTTCCTTTGTTCATTAGCTCATTTGTTCTTTCATTCAGTGAGCGTGTAGTTAATAATCTGTGCTAGGGTTTTCTATGTCAGGACCTATGCTCAGCTTGCCTTTGCTCAATAGTTTAAAGCAGGTTGGGGAGACTGTAATCCAAGTGGACTCACTACCCACGTGTACAAAGATAAAGAGGTATATAATATATGGGCTGTGGAAGGACTGAGGCGTATTGAACAGTGTGTACTGGGAATGGGACAAGTTGTGTCAGGTAAAGAAAGGGTCTTAGAGAAAGTCTCAAAGGATATGTGGGAGTTGGCGAGTTGGAGATGTGTAATCCAGGCACAGGGAACTGAATGTTCATTTTAGGGTATGTGTGGAGGAGTAGAGCAAGTAAGCAAGAAGCCAATGACCACCTTGGAAACCACAGAAGAAATGGATTTATGTTTTAGGAAGATCATCTGGGCAACATCATGGTGGACAACTGGTTTAGGAGTTACAGGAGTCTAGGGAAAGGATGATGGCTTAAGGTATTGTAGCAATAATCCAGGTTAGAATAATACATGAGGACCCGTGCTAATGCAGAGGGGGTAGGGAGGAGGGCAGATTTAGCTGGTAGAACTGACAGGATGGGATACCATTATGAAATACCCCTTGTGTCGAAGTCTGTCTTACAGAGCTTTCTTGTTAGACTGTGAGTTACTCCTTTAAGTCTTGGATCAGATGTTGCCTTCTGGATGAGGCCCACTCTATTTAAATTGGAGTCCTGATCCCTCTCCCCCCACATTCTCCTCTCTTTTTCTCTTATCCCCTTAGCCGTTACTTTCTTCTGATACACTGTGGAGCTTGTTGTTTTGTGTCCTTCTAACTGTATGTAGGGTTTTTTGTTTTTGTTTTTACAAAGATTTTATTTGTTTATTTTAGAGAGAGAGAGCGAGTGAGCGTGCCAGTAAGTGGGGAGAGGGGCGAGGGGCAAAGGGAGAGAGAGGAAGAACTTCAAGCAAGGCTCCCTTCTGAGCACAGAGCCTGCTAAGAGGTATGCTCTCAGGACCCTGCGATCATCCTGAGATCATGATCTGAATGAAAACCATTAGTTAGATGCTTACTCACTGACCCACTCCAGCACCCCCAGGATTTAGGGTTTTATGAAGAGAAACTTTTTGTCTTTGGACTAGCAGAAAGTAGACTTTCTATAATTGTTAAACAAATGAATGCTAAATGTTGGTGAGAATATATAGGATGGCTTTTTGTAATACAGAGTTTTACTGTCCACAGTTCATGTTCAGAAGGGTCTCAATTAATATTAGTTGTACCAGTTGATCAAGAATTATGGTGGTATATTACCTTTACCTTTAAACCTGAGGAGGTAATTTGATATTCTGTACGTTGGTAGTAATCTGAAATAGAAAAGACTAAATAAAGTGACCCTTGAATTAAATGGGTCCAGAAGATTGTGTATTTTTAATTAAAATATGCAATTAAATTTTTAATTAAAGTATGCTATTAAAAGCAATGTAGGTGGCAGGGGAATAGCTGCTGCTTTGAATTACGCACAGTTTGGGATAAATTGGAGTTTACTGTGTGTCTCCCCAGCACTTTGTTACTATAAGGACTCTTCCTGTTTTCCTCTTCCTGCCCTGACCCCCGTGTGGCTCTTGATGGGTCTCGGTCCCATTCAGAGGCCTGTGGAGTGCTTCAGCTCTGTGCTTAGATCACTTGACTATGGTTCTAAGTAGCCTGCTTCTCGCTGTTCTCCTCATGCTGGGAGCAGTTTATAAGTGATTTTTCTACTTCTTCTGAAGAAGACATCATCTTCTGTAGCATACATTCTAGATTAAAAAGGGCAGTGCAAAACAAAGGCATTCACAATGCAGTGTATAGAGCACGTGTGCTGAAGTGTGGTATTTACCTGGAGTCTTAAGTGCCTGTGTGGAGGTCTTGGGCCATATGATTGTTCATGTTGTTTTTTCTGTAGTGGGATTCTAGAATCCTTGCTATGGCCATTCGGACCAAGGCTTGGATTAATGGTTCCAAAAATCCCTGTGGGCCTTAAGACCATAGGTTGCTTGTAAGGAGGATAGCTGGGGACAAGTGATGTTGACGTTATTCGTTTTGTTTTTTTTTTTTTAAACATTTTATTTATTTATTTGACAGAGAGAGATCACAAGTAGACAGAGAGGCAGGCAGAGAGAGAGAGAGGGAAGCAGGCTCCCTGCTGAGCAGAGAGCCCGATGCGGGACTCGATCCCAGGACCCTGAGATCATGACCTGAGCCGAAGGCAGAGGCTTAACCCACTGAGCCACCCAGGCGCCCTTGACATTATTCTTGATGTCCAGTTACCAGAAGGAATTTTTTGCCTTATAAAGGTAGGATTTTGTGTGTGTGTGTGTGTGTGTGTGTGTGTGTGTCTTAAAGGCTTTTTTGGGAAGAGACTTATTAGCTTTGTCATTTTGTTCAGTTTTCTTTTATCACGTTGGGTTTCTTTATACTTGGAATTTAAATGTAGAACTTTATACATTTTTTTTTAAAGAAATGATTCTTGGTTTTGGGATTATCAATATGCACGTTCTAAATTCAGAATGATTTGAAAACTAGATTTGGATGGTATGGATAGATGATGCTTGGTTTCCAAGCCTTCCCTGGTGGTTTATCACGGTTACTGGCTGATGAATACAAGAGTGTGAAACAGTGGATCCTGGCTAAGTAATCTTTCTTGATTTTGACTTGATACTGCTTTTATTTTTTAAAAATCTGCACTCACTTAGGATAACCTGAAGTGAAGTGGTCACTATCTAAGATGCACTTGACTTTGTCATAGGAATGAATAATAACATTGAAATTCATACATAGTGAAACTGATATTTGCACATGTACAGGAATTTGAGATAGTGAACAACAGTCTTAAAACATTTTGTGGTAGAGGGGCACCTGGGTGGCTCAGTGGGTTGGGCCTCTGCCTTCGGCTCAGGTCATGATCTCAGGGTCCTGGGATCGAGCCCTGCGTCGGGCTCTCTGCTCGGCGGGGAGCCTGCTTCCCTTCCTCTCTCTTTGCCTGCCTCTCTGCCTGATTGTGATCTCTGTCTGTCAAATAAATAAATAAAAAATCTTTAAAAAAAAATATTTTGTGGTAGAACCCTCTTTGAAAATGCCAAGTTGCATTATACTTCAAGCACATTGAAGATGAGGTCTGAATTTATGTACTTTTTTTTTTTTTTTAAAGATTTTATTTATTTATTTGACAGAGAGAGATCACAAGTAGGCAGAGAGGCAGGCATAGAGAGAGAGGGAGAAGCAGGCTCCCCGCCGAGCAGAGAGCCCGATGTGGGGCTCCATCCCAGGACCCTGAGATCATGACCTGAGCCGAAGGCAGAGGCTCAACCCACTGAGCCAGCGAGGCGCCCCTGAATTCATGTATTAACTAGCTATGATTTGAGTGCAGAAGAGCCTAGCATTTGAGAGTTCTGGATTCAAATCCTGACCACTACTTCCCACCTGCTCTTTTGATTTGAGGGAGCTGATTGACCTTGTCCAGCTTCAAAAATCATATCTCCCTTTCAGAAGAGGAAACTGAGTATATCACCTGATACGTGTGAGGCTAAAATTAAACAGCGAAATACCACAGAACTGGAAGGTGAGAATGGGGGGGTCTTGCCTATCTTGGTATCATCTGTGAAACCTTATATTGTAAGCATTTAATAATACCTTAAAATGAAAATCACTCAAGCTCCTAACTCCCTTGCACTTTCAGTGCCAATATGCTAATTCATCTCCTATAGTAGATTTTGCAGCAAATACCTCCTTTCGTATGATCTTCCTTAGATTAATCGTAAAATTTTGCTTACCACAGCACATTTTGATTGATAGCTGGGTTTCTTTCTAGTAATGCCAATAAGCAAATTAGAAACTTTGTGGAGGAGAAGTCATTTAGGAATAAAATGTTGTCTGAGTGTAGTTGATTGACAGGAAGTAGAAACATGGCTGACTCACTGTTATAGCTAGCCATGATGGCTGGGGTGGGGGGGCGGTCAAGTCAAAGACCCGTTTAGTGGATGGATCATCTGATGTGATGCTGATGATAATGCCTTTGGTTAAATACATAACACCGCTGTGTTTCTCATTCATTTATTTAGCAAGCATTTCAGTACCTACCATATGCTTAGGAGTAAGCGCTCAGAGGCCAGCTGGAGGGCTAAGCGGGGGCTTGCAGAGTAGGCTTTTTACTTTACCCGGTGACCCAACTCCAGCAGGCACTTCTATGCCTGACAGTTTCTCTGAACTTGAAGGTTTTGGAGGGAAGACATCCACTTGTATCTGAAAATGGATCTATAAGAAAGACAGTCTTTCTGCAGGTTTTTTTCACATGCCCAGACCCTTAGTACATGGCCCCTCTCAAGGGTTCCAGATGCCAGATTTGAGCCCCAGATTCTCTCTCGCCATTAAAATTGATTCTCAACCTTGGCTGCATGTTAGAATCTCCAGGATTTCAAAAACCTGGTACCAGTGCTTCAAATAGATCAATAAACTAAAAATCTTTGGGAAAAGGACTCCGGTATTAGTTTTTTTGTTGTTGTTTCATATTTTTTTAAAAGCTTTGTAGATGATTCCAGTGTGTGACCAAGGTTGAAAAAGCACTTTGATTAATTAGAAGCTGCTAAAATGCAGGTGTGAGAATAGTGCCATAGATAGGAGAAATAGACTGTTAATACTGTTGTAATTGATTTGATACATTTTATTATAGAATAGCAGTGTGATAAAACTATACAGTGTTCAGCTTGCCTTTCCTTTCTCCATTATATTTGTAGCATTTTCCTGATTTATTTATTTACTTATTAAGAGATTTTATTTACTTAGCGCAAGTGTTAGGTGGGGACAGAGGGCAGAGGGAGATGGAGAATCTGGAGCAGAGCCCAACAAGGGACTTGATTCCACAACCCTGAATTCAATACCCCAGCCAAAATCAAGAGTTGGATGCTTAGCCGATGAATGGATTGAGCCACCCAGGGGTCTTCCTGATTTAATTTTAAATAAATACATGGAACCTCATTAAAATCTAGTAAATATATGTTACTTTTCTTACGTTATCTTTTGACTGAAATAATTTACTTCCATCAGTAGTGAATATTCTCTCATCATGGCCTCTGTAACCTTGTTGGGTAGAAATTACTCTCCTCATTTTAGAAATAAGGGAGATATGGCTATCATAGAAGTTGAGCAGCTTCTTCAAAGTCAGAGAGCTGGTAAACAGCAGAGGCAAGATTAGAACTCCTGTGTGTCTGTCTCCAAAGCTTGTCTTTCCGTCTTAATCTGCTTGCTTGAGCAGCTTTTATGTTTAGCCCACTTGAATCCTGCTCAACGACAATAGAACTGAAGCACATTTCATAAGAGGGCACTATGCATGCGATAGACCCATGGTAAATGTTGAATTAGTAAAAAACTAAATGCTTAAAATACAGTGGCTTCCCGTGGAACAACTTAAAAATAGAACTGTGAGTAAAACAAAATCTCTGATTAGTGTGAGAAAAAAAATAATGAACTGAATTAGTTTTAGCTCTTCTATCACCCTCTTTTTTTAAAAATAGAAAAAAAAACCACAATTTGATAACAGGGTATATGTTAGCAATGATTACCCAAGTTCTTTTTTTTCCTTTTAATTGAGGTAAATTAACATATTAGTTTTGGGTGTTTACAATACCCAGATTCTGGTAGTGGTCCCAAAATACAACCACATGTTTTCATGGCTATTTGGTACTATATTTAGTGTTCTGTCTTTAGTGTTCTAGTCTCTCTCTTTTTTTGTGTAGTTAATAGGAAACCACATTAGGGTACACAGAGTGGCCATCCTAAATATCTGTATTCATAACCACATGCATCTAAAGTGCCCCATCAAGGGAAAAAAAAACCCATCAGTTTGCTATGAAATTGATGAAAAGAAATATATTTAATAAAATGTATTTGGACCTTTCTTGAGCATCTTCTGGGAAGCCCTCAATTAGTTTGGTTTGACTTTCAGTAGACTAAACTGGTCTTATATCGGTTTTTGTTAACCTATTTTATTTAGTGTTTCTTACCTTCTGAAACTGAGGAACTTCCTCTTGGTTGAAAAATTGGCCTTTTGGATTGGCTTTACTTATATGTGCATTTCATTGATTTCAGTCCCTTGAATACCCTTCATTTTGTTTGAGAGTTGGGACATCATTGAATCAGGGGTTAAACAGCTCAGATGATAGGGAAAAACAATACAATACTCCTTGTTAAGCAACTCTTCAGAAATTGTGTTTTATTATTTTTGTTTATACTCTTTCTTCCTTCCCTACATGTTCTCATTGGCTTAGATGTTCTCAGTATAAATCTTTGTGTTCAGATTTTCCCGTATCCTTATATAGGTCATCAAATCTCTTTTAGAAAATCATACTTCATTTATTTGAAGAGGGTCTTCTATGAAATAAATGTGCATGTATACATATATGTGCACATGTGAACACAAAATTCTGCACCTTTTAAGTGGAAATAATTGTACTTGGTAAAGGCTGTAAATTAGTCAGAGTACAGTGTACAGAATGCTGCTAGATTCTTGGTTGATGCTTGATGCCTTCCCCTTTTATGGGTAAAGAAAATGAAACTGAAAAAGTCGTGCCCGTGAAGCCCACTCAGCAGCTTGGCGGAGACTTGCACCCACAGTTTCTGAAGCTGAACGTTGCGTTTGCTGCTGGGTGCTCTGGCTCAGGCAGGGCATGTTTGATGGAATTCTTTAGAGATGTGTGGGGTTTTTTTGTTGTTGTTGTTTTGTTTTTAAATGCACAGCTTGCTGAGTTCTAACTGATGTTTAAACTTGCAAATGTAGTAGACAGTAGCTGGAAAAAAAGACCCCCATGTATGTTTCTAGGAGAATTAATGTAGACTTCTTTTTACTATTGAGAAAACGTGCTGGTGTTAATGAGAAGACCATATGCAAGAATGAGAGTGGATCTCTGTCATCAGTGGTGTAGAACTAATATATGCCTTTTTCTCCTTCCCTTTCATTAGGGCAGAGCTTGGGATATGGCTTTGTGAACTACATTGACCCTAAGGATGCAGAGAAAGCTATCAACACCCTGAATGGATTGAGACTTCAAACCAAAACAATAAAAGTATGTTTAAATTTTTTTTATATCTACTTGCAGAGCAGAGATTAAAAAAGAATTCAAGTCTTGTACTTCTTTTCCTTTGTTTCATGCCCACATAGACACTTCTCTAGGAGGCAGATCAGAATTTTTTGCTTGTTGCATGATGGGGAAACTATTCACGAGTACTTTATGTAATCACTCCTGTATTAACAAGGTGGGGGGCAGCAGCAACTTTTCTTCACTAAGTACTCCGTGAAGCCTGCTGAATTAAATCTCCTTCCTTTGGAGTTACTTACTTTCTGTAAAGCTGGAGGAAACCTTTGACTAGTTCTTTGAGCCCAGGGCTTGACAGACTTGTTCTATAAAGGGCCAGGTAGTAAATACGTTAGGCTTTGTGGTTCGTGCAGCCTCTGTCATGACTTCTCAGCTCTGCCCGTGTACCTTGAAGCAACTGTAGCCAATAACTGCGTGAATGAAAGGATATGACTGTGATCTTAGAAAATCTTATTTATGGAAGCTGAAACTTGAATTTTATGTCTTGTTATGTGTCACAGAACAGTTTTTTTATTTTGTCCCAGTCATTTAAAAATGTAAAAGTCATTCTTAGCTCATGGATCATATAAAACAGCTTGTAGGCTGAATGTGGTCCTTTGGCTCTGTTCTGACTCTGCTCTGACTTTGAGGGGACTGACGGGAACTGCTTACATGCCACACAGGTTGTTTTTCCTGTTACGTTTTTTAAGACAATTGGTCAGTAATCTGTGGATATTTTCCGGCTTTTTTGAATTTTCGAAATGCTGACATAGATTGTAACTGAATAAGAAGTTAATACAATTTGGAGTATAGATATTTTTTCCTTTAGAAAATAAAACAGATGTTGCTTCTGGCAAATGCTTAGTGCACGTGCCATCA